>NC_031770.1:95199714-95499714 GCF_001522545.3 Parus major
GATCTCTGCATCCCCCGTGGATCCCCAGGGGCTGTGGGTGGATCTCTGCATCCCCCATGGATCCCCAGGGGCTGTGGGTGGATCTCTGCATCCCCCGTGGATCCCCAGGGGCTGCAGGGGCACAGCTGCCTCACCATGGTCTCACCATGGCCTGCAGAGGAATCTCGGCTCTGGCATCTGGAGCACCTCCTGTCCCTCCTTCTGTACCAATCTTGGTATGTGCAGAGTTTTCTGCTCATGTGTTCTCACCTCTGTCAGAAAGGAAAACTGCACTACCAACTTTGTTTTGATTTTCATCTTAAATATGGTATCACAGAGGCATTACCATCATCTCTAATTGGCCCAGCCTTGGCCAGCAGCATGCCCATCTTCAGAGCTATCAGGGACTAGCTCTGCTGGACATGGAGGAAGCTTCTGGAAAAAGACTACCTAAAATGTCATCACAGATCCATGTTTTTTATGTATCAACAAGGGACTGCATGAAGTAATGGAGTTTCTTTCTCAGCACTAGGAATTTCAAGCCTTTGATCCACCCTTAATAGACACTGAGAAGAAAATTAGGTAGTCATTGGGCAAGAGGCAAAGAATTGCTCTGGATTAGACACTGGCAAAGTAACAAAACAAATAGTCAATTTTCACCTTGGCAAAGCTTCTATGCTAAAACATTGTTGGAAATATTCATCAATAAATCAGGAATTAAAGAACAGCAAGATGTAATCGCTCTTGTAAAGCAAATAGCAATTAACAACAATATTTGCATTTGACACAAAGCTCTGAGGATAATAAAGGCTGGAAGTGCCTGTAAAGAATCCCACCAGCAGACAAATGGGAAGCACAGTGGCAGATAAAATCTGATCCCAAAACTATCATGACATCTCAAGGGATTAACTGCATCAAATGTTATTTATAGCTGTCTCAAAGAGGGGAGTTACAGCACTCCTCGCTGCCATCCACAGCCTGGCTCTCATCTGTGAGTTCTTCAGGGCCCCAGAGGCCCATTTCTGGTTTGTGAGATTCCCATGGAAGGGCACAAGGAGCACAAGCCTGGATGAAGCAAAGTGGGGCTTTTCCTGCTGCAGAGCAAGTGTGTAAGCCACCCCTTTGTGTCCCTTAGCTACAGAGGAATATGGGTGCCACCGCTTCAGGCTTACTGATGGGAGTTAAGAAGAAATTTTCTTTCTGAATATATTATTCTATCAGGTGACTTTGATACCTTTTTCTGTATTAACTAGTGTCAGCCTCTACACTGACTCAGAGGGAAAAGCTATGCCATTAATGCCACATTCCTCTGATTAGGAGGATGACATGGAAATGTCCCAAGTCCTCAGGGACCAGCAAATTGCTGCCAGAAGTCGTTCTGATTCCAGCTGGTAGCAGCAACCCCAGACTTGTGCTATTTAGATTGAGAGACATGCAAGGGAAACAGTCAAAATCTCCCAGGCTGGGAAAGGCTAAAGTGTATTTTCTCCTAATTAAAAACTGAGACAAATTAATAGTCTATAGTTCTTTTGGTGGTCTTTTGATTTGAGATATCTGAAAATGATTATAGTTCTAGAAGAGACGTGCTCAGCACCTTTGAAAAATCCAGCCTCTGCATCCCGTGAGGTGGGAAACCTCCATCCCTATATTACCTGCCACATCCCTACCTGTGTATTAAAATGTGAATCAACACCCTGGAAAGAGAAAAATGTCAAAGGGCTGACAGAATTAACAAATACCTTGAGCTTACAGTGAATAAAATAGTCAAAACACAAGTTCCCCTGTTTTGGGGATTTTATCAGCATTTGACCTCTCTACTGCATATGCATCTGCATATGAATTGGAAAATAAAATAAAAAAATACACACAAATTCATTTATTGTCAAAATAACAAAACAACCCCCCCCTCACACACACACACGAGCTTATAAATATTCTGAAAGCATATACCATCTCTAAGAGAGCAAATCCCTCACTCTCCACTGCACTTCCTAATGCCTCTATCTTTTCCCTGGCCTGAGAAAGTACGGGTTTCCAGTGCTGCCACTGCCCAAGCTGCCCATGAGGGCATTGCTCCCACATCCCACTGGCCCTGGCCAGGGCAGAACTGCGGTGGGCAGCTCTGGTGGGCAGCAGTCCCGGGGCAGCGGGCACTGAGCACTGACCCAAGGCAGCACAACACTGCCTTGGGATGGCACAGCTTAGGACAGCTGACAGCTGGGAATTACAAACTTTGCTACGTTAGATTGTGCTGGTCTCACAGCAGCAGGGTTTGGTCTAAGATGGGAGACATTGAACACATGACAAGTTAGACTTTAAGGACCACGTGTTGAGAGGATTCAAAAGTGTGAGAGAAATATTAGCAGCATGACTAGAAAAGCCTAGGGAGCTGGAATGGGGCAAGAGGGCTGAAGCAGCTCAGAGCTAATGGGGAGGAGGGAGGAAAAGAGTAGAGTGGAGAAGATGAAAAAAGCTTTTGCCATAGTCGAAATACTATGGTCAGAATACAGTGCTCTGAAGGGAGATTGAGGTTTTTTTCACGGCATTAAAATGAAGCATTAGATAAAGTTGGAAGAAAAAATGCCAGAAAAAGCCATGAATTTAATGATGCCCATCTGTTTCTTCAAAGAATGCAGAAGAGGATGGATCCCTGACCATTAATCATCATATATAAGATGGTGGTGTTTAATTGAGCTCAGATTTTTAAAAAACCACATATTTGACTTGTGATAGAGGCAGGAAGGACTTACCTCTCAGCTATGTTTTCAAACCTATGTCTTAGCAGAACCTTTAACAGAGAACTCTGTGACCAAAACACTATCTGAAATATAAATACTGATTATAGTTTACGTGTTTTGAGTTCAGGAACTAAAAACAGTTCTGCTTGTTAGTAGTCCAACTTTTGCAATTAATTTTAAAATTTCCCTTGCTTTATATGCCAGGACAATATCAAATGCAAATATGCAGTGAAAAATTCTTTTTCTTGCAGAAAATATTCTTCAGCATGCAGGAAAAAAAGTTTTCCACAAAAGAGCTATGACAGTTCCTGTGGTTGTTCCCTCAGCTGTGTGATTCACCTTTTGCAAAGGCTGCCTCTCTGGAAGCAGAAGAAGCAGGAAAAGAAGACATGAGTACCTCGGCCAGCCCAGCTTGCATGGGGAGAGACAGGGAATCTCAGCTCCCACACCAGACACTCCCCGCAGCAGCTGAAGCGTTGACACGCGATCTTTTCTGCCAGCTCTGTTATGGCCATATGATTTCCAGCAGGGACAAAATTAAAGATAGTTGGGGACTGAGCCATAAAAACCAGTTCTGCAGTTCATGGGCATTTGTTCTTAGCGCTTGTTCATTCATTTGTAGGTGTTTTTTCATTTTAGGTGTTTGGGGATATTTTTTTAGTCATAAAAAACCATTTACATTCTTGTCTATATAGGCAAGAAACTCCTCTGCACAAGTCTTTTCTATAAAAACATTTTGTTAAAGGAAAATATTTTATAAATTAAAGTTAACCTTTGCCTTGCCAAGATAAAAGATGTTTTTAATGCATTACAATCTCAATAGAAATGAGGTACTGTTCATTTGGACTCATTTTGTCCAGTTAGGTAATTGTAACAGAAGAATGTAACACCAGGCAATTGATGGATATTAAATTACAATTTGTGTGCCTACAAAAGATTGGCAACATGGTTAAAAACACACCTTTTCCCAGGAGAGACTGTAGTAGAGTTCAGAAAATAAATTGAATTATGGCAGCTAATGAGTTACAGCGCTTCAGCTCCAGTAACTCTTTCCCTGCATACTCTCCTGCTGGGAAGGACGCATGTCTCTCCTCAACCCCTGTGTCTCTCCTCAACCCCTGGTAAAACCCCTGCACAGCTGGGCTAGGGAAAGGCAGACCAGGAGGGCACTGGACACTGCCAGATGGGCACTGGGAGGCTGAGCTCTGACTCCCCAGCACCTTGCTGAACCACCAGAAACCAGCACAATGACAAGCCTGGTAATGTAGACAGTTTGGACCCAGCTGAACTCATCGGGTAGACCCATTAGTCCAATTTCTACTAAAATGGTTCTGCCAATTAAATTAAACTGGTTTACATGTGGTTTACAGAGATTTAATAGAAACCTTTAGGATGTGGGGGAGAAGTGTTTTCTACCACGTTTGACATAACAAAGTGTTTGAAGGCAAACTGGGTAATGCCAGAATGGAAATGCATCTCCCCCAGTAACAGTGAAAATAAGCAAGGGACATACTGCATCTATACTGCTTGAAAATTCTGAATAAGCTCTCTTCTTCAAAAGGATGCTCAAAAGGATGCCTGGATATGGGAATTTTTGGCTGAAGCTTCTGGGCTCATGCTGTATAGAAAACCAGAGGACCCAGTGATTTCTCTACCTTTAAAAACTGGTATTCATTCATAACTGAATTAGGGGGGGGGAATTGTTATTATTATTTATTAATTATTATAATTAATTTATTTAATTATTTAATGCTCAGTAAGACATATTATTATTAAAAAACTGTTATTTGTTTAACCAAATGTATATACAGTAATAAGCTTACATATTTTTTGTGAAAAATTTCAGATTCAGAGGAAATTGCATTTATCTTGTACCTTAACACAGTATTTTGTTCATTAAATCATCTCCACCATGATCCTGTCCACAATGCAAATCCATATATGTAATATGTGCTATAATATGTGGAGGCAGAACATAGTTTTATACATCAGTCTTAAAGCTTTTAGCAGTGTAGCCACGGGAGAGGAATAGAAATGCTTGTCACATCCAGGCCAGGAGACCGGAGACAGGTGATGCCGGCACCTTTGCTCCTCCCCAGCTGGAGCTCCCTTAGGGGAGTCGCTGTTTAAACAAATGCAGGTAAATCCTTCCAAAAGGCGCTGAAGAGCTGAAGCAGACCTGAGGAGAAGGGGGAGACTGCAGCTCCTTCCCCATCACCCTGCAGAGCAGGGGCTGGGATGACACACTTGGTCCCCACCGCCTCCCCCTTCCAGCAGCGCCAGGAGTAGGTGCAAGAGGGCATCTCACAGCCTCGGAGGTGCCTGGTGTCAGCAGCTTTCTGCTCTGATAAAGGTCAGGAGTGCTCACTCCCGGCCCGGCGCTGTGCCGCCAAGGTTCGCTACCCAGACTCTGCTCCAGGGAAAGGCAAGAGGCACTGCAGGGCACATATGCTTTTGTTTATTGAACTCTGCCTGCCCATGACCCACTTGCTGCTGCCACTCAGACACGCTTTCTCATCCCGAAATACCAGCACGGTAGTTTTCCTCTATCAGCCTCGAATTTTCCAAGTGCATGCAATATTTAAAATTAATAGATAAAATTAATGCATAAGATTCGGTTACATTTAGATCTGCAAATGTCAGTATTTTTTTTTTTTTTTCCTGTGGCTATGCAGCTTTCTGGGGATAGGATTTAGGTGGGGTTTTTTCCCAGTTTATATTATTCTTCCAGAATTTCCAGTTTGGCTTTAGACTCTGGCAAACACACAGCCCAGCACAACATTGCCTAAAGACAATCAGAATTTCACCCCCTGATTAGAAAATGGACCGAAAAACACTACATAAGCTTAACTATGGAAATTCAAATTTCTCTGATGCAGTGGAAATAAACAGGTAGAAACAGAAAGTGGGAGAAGAAAGGTGGGGCGAAAAAACCTCTCCAAGACAGGGAAATGAATATTTGGACATACAAGCCATTAACAGTTTTATATGTGATATAATACTCATAAATTTTTTATCACAGTAATCCTGTTTATTTGAGCCATTTTCATATTATTTTCAGCCCCTACTGTATTGGAGAATGGTTGAAAGGAAAAAGGTCCATATAAACTGTTCGAGACCAGCCCCTGATAATTGCTTTGACATGTGTCATACACCCTCAAAATAAAAGCATGATGAATGTCACATAAGAACCTGTGATACTACTTTTAAAATTCTATCTGCAAACTATCAATTTACAGTGAGCAGGGAAAATCCCCAAAATGAAAGTGATGAAAATATGTTGTTATTATTATTATTATTATCATCATCATCATCATCATTATCATTGTTAAGTTTCCAGCCTAGATCCTAAAATCACCTAAAATGGTAGGTCTTTGTGGAACAGCAAAGACCTACCATTTAATCTCACTCTCACAAAACCTCACTCTTTTATCTGGTCTCAGTGTAGTATTTAATTTCTGAAAACATAGGATATCACATATGATAAACACAACAAATACAACAGGGTAAGTATATGAATAGTGGCTTAACACATGTGAACTAACATTAAAGGCAGTTTAGGTCAATTTAGCATTAAGCTAAGTTATAGGATGAGAACATGTCAGAGGTACAAGACAGAGATGAAATGAGACCTTCTTTGGGTAAAAAGAAGCAACTCCAGGTTGGCAAGTAGCCAAGAAAGACAATTTTTTTGTCTTTCTTTACCTGAGATAACATGGATTGATTATATCAAACTGATACGAAAACTTCTGTTTATTGACCAAGATAACCAACAAGGATATCAGCATTCCATGTTCAACCTTTCCTTGAAATTTTCTTACTGAAAACAAGTTAGGTGAACATTCAAAAGAGCAATTCCTTTCACAATTCTTTTGAAATAATTTTGATCTTCAGTATCTCTCTCTGTTGTTTTTTTTTCTCTTTTTATTGGTATGTTTTTAGCATTGTTGCATATTAATTTTCCAAATGAATGAAATTATGAAAGCCTCTTTTGGTTTCTTGAACTCCTCTCACTTCCCACATAGTGTCTCAGGGTCAACAGGAGAGGGAAGCAGGGAGGACTGACGTTACATTTTGCAATATTTGCATTGACATGGGCACAATAAACTGTCCTTACTACAAAAAGGAAATTCCTCAGTGTGACAGTCAGTCTCTGCTGCTCTCCAGTGACTCCTGTTTTGGGGAGGAGTAGGATGCACTTGAGCAGGGTATGAGCAGAAGGGGATAGAAAATCCCCTTGAGGAACAGACACCACTTAATCAGTCCCAGCATTTTTAGCTGTAAGTGCAAAGCAACAATGAGAACTTAACCCAAATATTTAAAAGAGCAACTATGATGCAAAGTGCTGCTTTGAAAAAGGAGCTACAATCGAGTTAGATGCCCTATATGGCATCTCCTGAGATTCACTGCCATTTTCGAGCAGCTGAATTAAGCAAGAGTCAGGTAATACTGGCAGAACTCCTCACAGACGGACATATGCTTCAACTAAAAAAGCCGAAACAAAAACACAACAAAACAAGAGATCCACAAACACCCCAAAACTGAATAACTTTGAATTATGTTATTATATCTGCTATCACCACCTGATTATGCTATTTCTTCCCTCCTCTGCTGTTTCCCGTTGTCACTGCTGGCACAGCGTGGAAAGAGCTCGGAGAAAGCAGAACTAAGACAGATAAAAGGGTCAGTTTGCTGAGACAAAAGATGATATCACGTCGAGACAAATTACAGAGGTGCTGTGTCTAAATGTGTTGAAGCAATAACTGCAATACAACAGCCACATCAGCAGGGCTGCTCTGAGCCTCCTGCTCACGCACGCTGCATGCAAAGCAGGGCCCGCAGCCAGCGCTGCCATTCAGGTCACACACAGCGGCAGCTCGGGAGACAGCTACCAGGCCACCTGCAGGCCATGCTGCTCCGCCACGGAAACAGCTGCACTAGAAGTCATTGGAAGTGACAGATCCCCCGGCGCTGGAGGGCAGAGCCCCAGCCCGGCGCTGCACAGCCGAATCTGCATCCCCAGCGCATCCCCAGCGCATCCCCAGCACATCCCCAGTGTTTCCCCCAGCGCATCCCCACCTTCTCCCCAGCACATCCCCAGCACATCCTCAGTGCATCCCCAGCACATCCCCAGCACAACCCCAGCACATCCCCAGCACATCCCCAGCGCATCCCGAGCGTATCCCCAAGAGCATCCTTGAGGCATACCCAGCATGCCCTCCAGTGCATTCCATCCCCACCTTCTCCCCAGCTGCCTCTCTGATCCATACACCCTGTCCATCTGAGAGCTGAGGGGAAGAAAAAAGACCTATTTTTCTTTCTTTTTTTTTTTTCCTTATTTTTTTTTTCTTTTTAAATTTAAAACCAGCTAGGGAAAATGCAGGAGCTCTCATGTATGCAGTGGCTTCAGAATGTCTCACGAATTTGCTGATCAGCTGAACAACTTGAGAGGTAAAGGGTAGTTTGCACCTGTGAAAGATGAAAAACTGCTCACAGGCAGGCTGTTAACCCTGATGCAGAGAAAAATGGATGGTTTTCTCACTCCTAGAAGAGAAAGGTGCCATGGCTGCCTGGAGTATAATGGTCACAGAGAAGAAAAAAATGCGTAGGGATAAATCAATGTATGGATGCGTGGATAGATCAATCTCTCTGTCTCACAGCACACTGTCATTTGGGATATCCCCTCTTTCAACAGCCCATGGTTATATACATACCTTGCTAGGGCAAGAGGCCATTGTATTTTTTACAATCCCCTCTTGCCATAATAGTTACAATTACTTGCTGGAAAAGGGAGATCAACCTCATCCACAGGCAGAGCTAGGACACCTGCCTTGACATCACTTTAGCTCCAAGACACAAAGCTGCCTTGGTTCTGGCGCCAAGCTCAAGCAGATCTGAATTCCCATTGCTGAGCCAAGTCAAACCTGGTGGCACAACCTCACGAAAAGGGACCAGAGTTTTATGAACTAGTTCACAGAGTACCTGTGATTTTTAGCAGCTGACATTAGCAAACCAGCCTGAATTTCCCACAGTACTAAAATTGCTAGGGCTGGAGTAAATTAATCTATAGGATTGTGGCACAAAATTGCAAAAGCAGCACCAGACTATCAGAATGCTGCTCATGTGACATAGTTCTGCCCAAAAAAGATGATCTAGAACTGAAAAGTTCACCTAATTCAGTTATATTGTTACAATCTCACCCCTGTTGGAAAGATGAGAGCCCATTTTCTGTGCTATGCTGTGCTGCCAGTGTAATGGGCAAGATTGCAGGGCAGCAACAAGCACTGGGATGTATTCAGCAGTGCTGGGAAGGTTTTGGGTCCTCAGAAAAGGGGGGTTTTTTAGATGCATACAATCTAAAAGATGTGGAGAATTTTTTTCTTTATCAGAAGATACCTATGACATCTAGAATTACCCACACCTCCAGATGACTACCACAAGTCCAAAAGATAGACAGCAATTGCTGGTTTAGTATAAAAGGCCTCAAAATAAACTGATTTGTGGAGATATAGGAGATTTTTAAGGAGTAAAGGAAAGAACACATTTTATACTTCTTCTCAATGACCCGGACATACAGACTGTATTTTCTCAAGGCCATGAAAACAGATACAAGTACTTGATCCCCTAAAAGGAAGGTGAGTTAACTGCCAATATAGCCAGGATGCTTTGAGGCCCAGAGAACTCCTAATTATCCTTGCAACACTTCATCACCTGTATAAATGGTGTCATTATTTGGGGAGGGGGAAGAGAATTCAGTCTGCAGATAAAGAAATGTTGGTTACATATTGTGATTGCCTTGAAAACCACATTTGTTTCTAGTTCTACACATTGAAGAGCTGACCATGGAAAGTTCAGAAGCAATGAAATCAATTTCTCAAAATTATTGACATATATGGGGTGATCAGAATATTTTGAAAAAATGTGCAGAGCATCAACTTCTTTTTTTCCCAAGTATTTTCTCTCAGTCTCTGTTCTTTTGTCTTATTCCATCGATCTTGAAACCATGATAATCAATATCTCTACTTTTAAAAACATTCTGTGTGAGGGAAATGATTTCCATTTACTTTAGGTGAGTAGTTTTGACAATGGGGAACCCTCTGGCATTGAATTGCCAGTGGAAGTGATACACTTCAGCACAGACCAAGGGTTAATGAAGAAAAGAAAAAGCAACCAAATCTAGGAAATAGCAGAGTAACAATTTCAAAGGAGCAAGGTGGAATATTAAATCTCATCCCAATTCTTTGAATCCTAGGGTGGAATTATTAACACCCTGGGGGTTTTCAAAGCCTCTGGAGAAATGATCAGTGTGAAACACTAGTATGCAGTATATGGATCTATGAAGTGAAATATTCTGCCTGTGTGGCAGATCTTCAAAACCAATCATTTTTTCCTTTCCAAATGGTTTCAGGCTTATACAGTCACCTTGAATTGTATAGATTCTGAGACTGCTTTCCAGATGATATGCAATAGCATAATATAACTGGAGTCTGCACTTTCCAACTTGCAGTAAGCTGAAAGTGAGGCAAACGAGATCCCTGGTCCATCACAGACATTTGCATTCAAAACCTGATTTAGGAACCAGATTCAGAGACCTTCTCTTTACCACTTCCCCTGGCTGCAGAGTTGGCTTTGCTGAAGTGAAGGGACTCTTTATATTCAGCTGTTACCTATCAGCTCCCAGAAAACAGAAATGTCTCAGCCTTGGGGAGATGGGCACTTAATTTAGCATGTTGAATTTCATGATTAGAGGTGGATGGTCAGAAGTTATCGATGAGTAAGCTCAGTGTTATCCTTCATCTCCCTACTTCTGAGGTCTTTCCAAAATGAAGTCCTCTAAATTTCAATACACGTGACACAAATATGTATCCTTTCATTTGAATTATGCAAAATGATACTCTTATAAAATAAAATGCACTTCTATACAAGTCCTGTTGCATTAATGAAATATCAATCCCAAAGGCAGAGGTAAAGTACAAAGGGTTGTTAGCTTCCATATGCTCTGGAAACCTAGAGATATCATGGGCTTCCTGTAGTCTCAAGATTGTTTTTATTCACTTTAATGTATTTTGTGATACAAGTAGATACACAGTCTGAAAAGATCTACCTTTGAAGTTGTGCAAGAAGGTGGGCCTTCAGGAGAATATTTCAATAAATTACTTCACTATATTGTTAATTTAATTCTAGTAAATTGTATTAAATATCTTATTACCTTAATAGTAGTACCAAACAGAGAATCTGGATTCAGACCTCAAGTTCTTAATTTTAGGAAAATGTCATTGCCTTGATAATTTTGTTATGTCATCAGGTTTGAATGAATCATAAAATCTTAGAACCACAGAATATCCTCAGTTGGAAGGGACCCATATGGATCATGAAAGTTCAACTACTGGTCTAGTACAGGTCAGTCCCAAGAGTCACACTCTGTGCCTGAGAGCACTGTCCAAATGCTGCTTGAACTCTGTCAGGCTGATGCTGTGACCACCTCCCTGGGGACCCTGTGCCAGTGCCCAACCACCCTCTGCATGAAGAACCTATTCCTAATACACAGCCTAAAGAATTTCTGCACATTAAGAAAATCCTTTCTTTAATCTGGAAAGTTTTCACATCAGTTTACACCAAAGTTTTATAATTTTCCTAAACTGGAAAAGCTGATATAATTTTCTCTTGCTAATGAGGTCCACAGGATTTTAATCAAAAACTCTTGGCAAAGATTACAAATAAGAAATCATTCTGGACAACATTTATGTAGTCAAGCTTACTAAGCAAATTCCACCTTAAAGACAGAATAGCTTCTTTGGTTCTGTGAAGATACTTTTCAACTTTCAGTTGAGAAATTCTGGGAGTTAAAGGCTGTCATCAGAATTTCTTGGATTTAAATATTGGGATAGGTTAACCTCTATTTCCTTTAGTTCTCTTAATTTTTACAGGCTTAGTTTGAATTTTCACTTACACGTGTTCTCAACTATACAACCTGTGTTGATCTGAGCTACTCCTTCAAGAATCAAAAGAACTTGAAAAATAAAGGTCCTTCTGCCATATAATTATATGATTTATATTTTTCTGTCTCACATTTGGTGTCAGTGGTGACTTTTTTTGTGTAAGTGTACCTCAATTTTTAATCCTCCCTTCTTTATTCTTCTCTTGTATGCTGAAACCATGCGTAGACAAGTTCCACAGGTAGTGGCATAATTGTTTCATTTGTTTGTTCATTTTCCAGTTTATCCCTATGAATTTGGTTGATAGACACTTTTTAACTTTCTTCTTATATAAGAAAGGCTAAACAGCAATATTCAATTTACTTTATATCACAGTTAAGATGCCATTGAGACTAACAGGAACAATTCGTATCCTTTTTGGAAGCATTTTATCTCAGTCTCTAGGGATTTGTTTAAACAACACAACATTCTGTTCCCGTTAGTAACCACAAAAATGAGAGATTTAGATTTAAGTGACAGTTAAGATTTTGCATGACTTTCTTTTTCCTGAGTTAGAAGAGGGATTTGTCAGACAAATAAGACAAAAATGTGGGGGGTCTTACAGGTAATCACAGCATTACAGACATACATTCATGCTCAAGACAGCTATGTTTTGATATAACCTTGGGTATCAAAATTCTTAGCTCAGAGAGAAGGAAAACCAGCCAATTCCAATAATCTCTTGAAACAAACTGTCTAATATTTCAAGATTAGCTTAATTTTTTCTGAAAAATGTCTAGTTAAAAAAAGACAGTGTAAGTGACAAAAAATTATCCTCAGTTGAAATACCTGGTTTCTACCTATTCTTGTAAATGACCTGACCCATTCTGTTAGCAAGGTCCTCCTGTTAATTAAAAATTAAAAGTCTTTCTGAAAGAATGAAATTGTTTAAACAAAACTTACTAATGGAGGCTTCCTTATCCATGTTGGTTTAAAAACTTAAAAATATCAGATGGCAAAATTAAAATTGTATACTAAAAGTCCACTTGCCATGAGACAGAGAATTTTTTTTGCAATGGAGGATTAATGCTTTTGCACTTTATAGAAGTAGTGCATTTGTTTAAAATGGGCAAAGTATAAGGATTTATTATATTCATTTCTTTGTTTTTCAGTGCTTAGCTCTCATAAAGGAAGTGATCCATACATAATCACTCAATGATTTAATGTGCCTTCAATTAAAAAAAAAGTATTTTTTTATAATTTACTGAAGATTTGAAAAATAGAAATACAAGACTTAGCAAAACCTAACAGTGCTTCTCTTTTAGCAGGTGAACAAAGCAATGTCAATAGGAAAGGGCATTGCTTTGAATTCAAGAGTAAATCCCATGTCTTCAAAAGAGCCAGTTTCACCCAAGGGGTCCTGCAGTGGTGGGTGGGCTTTACTGCAGCAGTTTGTGCATACATTTACCCTTCCCCATAGTTTTCCTGTGCCTATGGTCCTCACAGTATCATGGTGGCCTCCACCAAACAGCCCAGGTTGCACCCTCTGATTGCTTCTTCCCTGCCCCTGAGCTCAGAGCTCCCATCCTGACTGCAAAATTCTGACCTCAGCCAGCACCTGGCCCACACCTCCTGTCTGACCCGTCACCTGGGCGTGATGTTGATGAATGTATAAAACTGTATAAAGCCCATGCATATTGCTATTACAGGGTAACATTATACAAAACACGTAATGCAGGATCAAAGTTAGTTACCTGTTATGAAATAATAATTATAATTACAGGGAACTAACTTAAAATATGCTATATACAGTCAGTTACGTGGCCTGTCACAGAGCACTGGATTTCTTGTGTTTTCTCCATTTTATTCGTGCTGGGTTTCTCCAGTTTGCATTGCACTGAGGCTACCCTTGGTCCTAGTCCTATTTGCTTATTTGCTTGCTTGCTCTTATCCCTACCCTGTGGTTTCTCAGCCTACTCTTCCCTTCCTCTCATAAATCCTGCTGACCTCTACTCAGTTTTGCTGACACCACAAAATGAGCTCTGGTAATTTGGAAAAGAATGAAATTTCATTCATAATGACAAAATGACTCTAATGGGATACAGATAACGGTGTGAAAAGGGGCAGGCCTTAGCCCGTTACCATTATTCAGAATTAAAAAAAATTACAAATATCACCTGCCATGCTACAACAGATGTTTGCTGCCGTTTTCCTCTGCTATGCTAATTGTTCAAAAATTTAGAGGGAAAACTCAGAACATATTATAGGTGGAAAAACCTCCAAGGCCTTGTATAGTGGTGAGCTCCCATAGGCAGGCTCCTGCAGCCCTGGGAATAGTTTAAGCACATGGTACTATGCATTGCACATTATTAAACTTCCTGGGTAGAGCTCTTGCTTCAAGCATTCATACTGATGCTACTTTTCCTACTATTGACCTTTTCTTTTTTTCCAAGTGGAAAACTTTTTTCTTTTTTTTTCTGCAAAAATCAGTGATAATCCTCCTTCTGTTCCTCCTCTTCTGGAGAAAACTTTATTCTTATACCTGTTACTATTTTACCTGACTCACTCTTGTTATCAGAGACTAATTTGATGGAATTAAACTTATGTGAAGTTTTTTTTATTTGCTGTTATTCCATTATGTGGTTCACTACTGGTCTCCTTCACTCTGTATATGTGGAAAAGTGTTCTTCATATTCCACTTAACCATACTATTAAACTTATTTTTCTTGCAAGTCAGCAGAAAATAAAAAAAAAAGGAGAGATTATAAACTGATTAGTATCTAGCCACAGAACTTCACAAAGCTTGACTCTTCAGGCTCTCTGTCTGGCCTGATTGAGGGTTTCAGGAATTTTTGGAAAACAGGCACAGATGGATATTTGCAATACAGTTACTTTGCTTCTCCCTTCATGGTAATCTAATTCATTAGACTTGCCACAGTTTAAATATTAGATCTTTGCTAACCTAGTTTGACTGAAATAGGTAGCATTTCACAAGTAGCTCTACCAGCAGATTGGAAGTTGCAGTCTCCAAAAGAGTGGCAGTGACTGGTGCTTGAGAATAAGCTAAAGATCAAGAACTTCTTTAAGGCAACATAGCTGGAATTAATGAAAAGACAACATGCCCAAGGTCAGATATAAAAATATATCATAAAACACCAGCAACATTAAAAGTAAATATTTATTAAAAGAAATACAGACTATTCTGAGACATTTAAGATATTACATTTTCCTCTAAACAGAAAAATTTTTATTCACTCTGTGAATGTTTGAATATAAAGTGATTAGGTAAACAATTTGACCCATGTGGTTATAATATGATAACTATTTGGCTGGGAGCCCATCTGGTTGCTTGATTGATCTTACATTTTGTAAAGTAAGATAACAAAATTCCCAACCTCTTGAAGGTATTTGCCTTTTATAATTATAATAATTATCTACTTATTTTCTTATCAGGGGCAAGCAACCAAACTCTGATCTAATTTTCAAATACTTACTAAAAATGGCAAATAAAGGTGTGGTTTATTCTGGCAGAACTTTAATGGACAAGAGAACATTAGGTAAATAAGGTCCCAATACTGCCATGTAGAATAAAGGTTTTATCATTAAAAGAAATTAAAGTATTTGTTAAAAGAAACATTATTCCAAGTGCACTTCTGACAGATTATGTTTCAACATAACAAAAATTAAATATGGGTTAATATTTCAACATATGTTTTACAAAGGGTTGCAAGAGTTTTCTGTCAGAAAAGTCACATCATAGCCAGAGAAATATGCCAAAAGGCAAAGCTTTGACTTTACCAGAGAACTGGGTTAATGACTAGTGAAATACCTGAACTTTAATCAAGGAGATGGACTGAAATCAGGCCCTGAAAAGTTGTGTATGAACATCTGAATTGCTTACTAAATTTCTGACTATGCAGGTACCCACAGACAAATATCAAAGCATATGGAAGGAGTCTGAAAATGACTAGCATACCCTGAGCTGCTGATTGCAATCAAATTCTGTATAACCTTTTAAAAGCAAACACTTATCAAAATTCAGTTCATGTTCTGGCGCTATCTAATGTTTCTGTCTTTTTAGATTAATATAACCTGAAGGCAGCCACTCTGCACCAAGAAAAGGATTCAGGCTCAGGTGCTACTGATTTCACCAGTAATACATTCAGCATCTACAGAATAACTTGGGAAAAATGTTTATTGCCATTTTTATGCCAAGATTCCAGACTGCATGCTGCCTACTTTCCTGCTGTTTGGCTTTCCTAAACCTTAACAATGATGTTCTCATTTCTCTCAAAATCCCCACCTACTACAGACTCACTTTTTTACTCATTTTTGAGGTTGGCTCCTGATCCTTTCTTATTCTGTTTGAGTCTGAGTCTGGCAGCTTTTGACATTCACCATTACACCCTAATTAAAGCTGACTCTATTGATCCAGCTCAATCCTTCAGGTTGTTTCTAATCAAAGACCTGGCAGCCCAAGCCAGATTTTACAGCAGCACGTTAACCTACAGTCACACCTAGGAAGGGAGGCTGCCTAAGAGGACAATGCAGAGCTACATCTGTAGAATAGTTGTCATCCACACAGGACCATTTGTTGCCTACAAAGAAAACCTGAAGATTTTTGTGGTGAAATGGTAGCCTTTTATGGTCGGTTCCTCTTTCCCAAATCTGTTGGAAGCAAAAGTCTATGGCTTTTTAAATAAGCACTGTCAAGCAACAGAGATAAAATATTTTATATAAAATCATATTTTTTATTCAACTGAATAATTTCCTTGTCAAATTAGAAAATATGTAGGAATGGACTGGGAAGCCCAGGTGACCTGTGTATTCAAATTGAAAAAAACAGATAATGTGAAACTGTCACTATCACAGTAAGGCACGGTCTGATTTTGTTTGTAGCCCACCTATGTTAACATCACAGCTATAAAATGTGAATTTAGGATGCCAATAGCACTATTTACATGTTGGTTTCCCAGCATCTCCTCCACTGACTTACCAGTTTTAAGGTTTGCACCTTCCAGAGATGTTTACCCTTCAGGCAGAACAAGTATCTGTGCATGTCTGTGTGTCTACTATGTAGGCAGCAAATGGATTTGGTTTCTAGCAGCTTTTAATTCAATGTTTTCCTTAAAAAGTCAGTTGCTCCTCTTCAGACACAGATAACCATGTGAATTTTTTGCAACTGTCCTGCAGTTCTCTTGAATTATCATGTTTTTTAGTCAGTGGCCACCCTGATTCTGCAGCACTTTATCACAGAAACAGTCAGAGGTAAGTAATCTCAAACTTCTCTCCCGCAGCACATCCCTGGAGGCACATCACTCCATGTCTCCAAGTAGCCAAAATAACCTCTCTGCTGCTAGTCTAGGGCTGATGAAATAACCTGGAGGTAGGAGGGCACTGCCTGGAGCTGCTTTGTTTCCCCACAGGTCCTCTTGATTGCTGCTGCTCTCGCAGTACCTCCTTGTCCTTCCAGACCTGCCTGAACTGGCTAAGCGGCTGCCTATTAAATCAAAATGACCATACTATGAAAAGGTGTGGTTTGGGTTTTTTTTCACCTGTGTCAATAAATTCATACTCTGCAGACAAGCCAACCAATATAAATAAATGGGCAGCTGTCTCCCAGAAAGCGATCACAGGGGCAGACACATGGGACTGCTGTGAGTGATGCTTTAGGTACAGGTTGACAAGCACCAAGGATGTGAAGGAGGAGTTCAGGTCATCCTGACCCCAGCCCTCGTGCTGCAGTCACTGCCCACTCAGAGGTGGCTGAGATAACCACACAAGTGCAGGAGATGGTTTCTCTCCTCCCCACTGCCCATTTTTAGACAGATCCCTCATGGTTGCTGTGATGTGCAGGAAAGCCAAGATGCTGGAGCATCACACCTGCTAACATCCCACCTACCTAGGCATGATGCAGCCACCTCTCAGGGTGACCCAGCAAGCACCTCCTTCCTTGTCTCTGGAGAGCTCTTCATGACTGCCCAACACAGAGTAAAATCTGTCAGGCTGCACTCAGCCCCAGTGCCAGCTAGAGCTATCATCTGAATGATTGAATTCAAACACTAATGGCCCATTTACTTTAACGAGACCATTCTGCAATTCAGAAAGGTATCTTGCCTTCAATGGGACGATTTTGCCAGGGAACAGATCTATAGCTCCTTTTCTGTTGATATGCAGTAAGAAAGAGCAATTTCTGGCACTAAGACTAAGCAAGCTTACATAGACCTCTTCTTAGTGTCTGGCCACAAATTCAAAATCATTGCAACTGCTTTCAGCATTTTCTCATTAATGTTGTAAGGACAATGAAAGCCCATGACTTTTTTTCTATTTGTTACTTTCTAGATTGTTGTACAATAAGAATTCAGCAGTCCAACTTCTCTCTCCCTTCTTTTCACTTGGTTTATTTATATGTTTTCATCTCTTTTCCAGAACTGAAGATTCTTGAATCAATTGATAACCCTTTCATAACTTCATATAGGCTCTGGTGTTCTAGAAGGCAGTCCTGACCCATAGGGGCTTCTGCATGCTTGAACAGTTTGCATTTCTGGTCCAGCTTAACCCTGCTGGTTTTAGATGGATTTGGAACCACCTGAAAAGAAACCCAGCTTTTCTGACTTTTAGGGCAGCAGCAGATAATGCAGAGCAATAAAAATTCAGACACAGCAGTGGGCAGTGATTATTTGACCATGACTTAAGACATCTCTCTGATTTTTGTGCTTTTTAAAATGTATAGCTTAAATTTTACTCCAGACTGCTATACAAAAGTATACTATAAAGTGATCCCTCAGCAAGTCCAAGGGCAGATATAACATAAAAATGAACAGGCGGTTAAAAAAGGAGAAAAAACAATAACAAGGAAGGGACTGGGGCAGAGAAGGTAATTCAGTACCTCTATAGTAAAGCCACCAGTGGGAGAGATTGCTGTGCCCTTCCTGGAATGACTTTTGTATTTTTGCACGAAATGAATTACATTAGCAGTTCTTTATCAACAGGTAATGAAATACAACATGACCCCTTGTGCAAGACAAGTGAGTTTCTTGCTTATGAGGGAAGTCTTGCTTTCCCTTAGAATCTTCCTGCTCCGGTCCCTTCTGCTGGTGCAGCCCTAATGAGCAGGAAGGGTGCATCCTTCCAGGCAGCTGGAGTGCTTTCCTGGAAAGTAAAAGAGTTAATCTTGTCTTCTAACTCTCTGGGTAAATGTGGCCAAGAGGATTATTAGACAAGGACTGCAGCATCACACCTTGCTATGCTGCTCTGGCCCTGGCACAACACACAGCCCCCGCTCAGCACCTGCCCCAGCTGAGTCCTGAGGACATGAAAAAGTAAATGCCACACTCACAGGTCTGGGGAGGGAAGGACAAGAGGCAGGATTTAAAGATTGCATCTAATTTCAGGCACCTGATTCCTTTTTATAGGACTTGCAGCTACTAAAGGACCTGTGACTAACACTAGTACCACTGGAAAACAACATACTAAAGCAAAATGTAAGAGCTATCTCATGGTGAACTATGATCTGAAACATTCTGCACAAAAGGATTACCACAGGCTTTCCCATATGCAATAGCTTTCCTTCCTCCCCAGCCCCTCAGGAAAAAGAAATAAATAAGCAAATACATTCCCTGGGTACCTGACAGCTTGGCTAATTGCAAACAAGTTTTCAAATGAGGGACAAAACGGCAAGATTTCAAATCAAGTCTCTCCTCAGTATATAATTTTAATTTGAAATTTATTCGAAATAAACTAGTGTAATTATCCACTGAATCTACCATTCATTGACAGTGAGAGAGATTTTAGGTCAAATGATTAAAATTTAGTATTTTGAAAAACAACACTTCCTGTTCAAAGTGGCAAAATGAGTGAATTTACATTAACAATCAATTGTGGCCTTGGGTTTAAACCTCCAATGTATACAAGTCCCTGAGATCCCTAGGATCCCTCTCTGCACACATTCACAGCTTGTCATCTGGCCACAGCCTTCATCTCAAAAGCACTGAACTTTTACATATCTAACCTAACTGTCATGGTTTCAGCCTGTGGCTAAGATTAAATCCTTCTTTGCAGCTGTCTCTGCTTGCAAAGCCCAGCCTCAGCCTTTCTACCTGGTTTGCAAACCAGCTGCAGTCTCCATAACATTTGCATGAAGCCTGGGAGTGATAAATGTGTGTGAAAAACATTATTAATGTATCAGGCAGCACATCAGGAGCCAATGAGACACTGAAATAAAATAATGGCAGTAGATCACAGTTTTCAGTGAGTTGCTGAGCAGCAATATGTTCCACACCACCTAAATTAAAGCTTGTAGCCAGGTCCTGAAGAGAAAAGCTGAGGAGTGTGGGGACAGTGGCTCGGGCTGTAAAGAGGTCTGCTTTCGAAAGGTGAGCCTTGCAGACACAATCCAGCCCTGCTTCTGCCTGGTAAACCACATGTTAGGCTCATTCACAAAGCAATTGGGACTAACTGTGGTCCCTCTGCATGCATTAAAAATTTCCAGTGAAACCCAAGATGACAGAGGACACCCGTGACTCAGAAGGTGACATTCTCCTTTCTGAGTCAGAGGTGACTAGAAACAGAAGCATGATGCTGGAGGACACTGCTCCTGGACAAGGTGCAATGAGCTCAGAAACACTGACAATCCCATGCTGCAGTTTTAGGAGACTGCTCAGCTATCCTCATCACTTTCCAACCAGAAATTTACATCTGCACACCAATACCCCTTGCAGTTCTACTGCAATGACATTTGTCATAATGTTCTTCCTAAAAATTTATACAGAAATGGTAAATCTTTGCAGTCTGGAGATGACTGCAACTCTGCACAGAATGAAGCAATTCCTGCATGCTGTTTGTACAGGTTTTGGGATCTCTAAAAGGTTGAAAGAATCTATCCCATTAAAATTTTATTCTATAAGCAATCCCAAAGACTAACAGAGATATCATAATTCACAATATTTTTGATAATCATTGACTCTTTAAACACAGAACAACTGACTATAGTGCTTCATCTCAGGACAACAATTATCTTTAAAATCTCTGGACTCTTGCATGGTCAAGGAGTGATATAAAAACTATTATTGGATGGCTGGCAGCAGTGTCAAAGAAATAGACAGGATTCTTTTCCTCTCCTCTTGACCCTCTTCTGGATACCAGGATACACTTCCCTGTGGACTTTCCAAAACAAGGTACTATGCAGTATGTGAAGGAGAGAGCAGAACCACAGGGCCAAGTGAGTATCACAAACAGAATAAATAACTTGCTAGTTTTCTAATTCATTTGACTTGTGATTTTAGAGGTTAGGCTTAGGTAAGAAAGGCTAAATTAATGTAATGCCCTAGTTTCCCCCCAGTCAGGATAGATAAGCCCACAGGCACTAGTGCTGGCCCTTTGAATGCATTCAGCTTCAGTGCAGAGCACCAGGTACAGGAAGAAGAAGAAGAAGCAATGACAGAAGCAAACCTGCAGCTTGGGCTAACCAGCCTCCAGCACCAGTAAAATTCCACCTCTAAATGCCTTTATGCACTTCAACATCGCCTTGATGTGTGATGTGTGCTTGTTGCAGTACTTTAGCATACACATAAACAAATTTGCTTTTCTTATAGGTCTGTGGAATTTTGGGCTGAAACAGCAGCCGTTTCACAATATCCACAATATCCATTCTAGTAGGGACTCCATTCTTCCAACAGAATAAATGGGAATTCTTGCTGCAAAGTCACAGAGAGAAGGGTGTGGCAATGGAGTGACTGCAGAAAGAGACCTCCCAGAAGACAATGGATAATTAAAGAGCAACACTGCAAAGAGATGTGCCTGCTACAAAGTTTGTACTGAAGTTGCCTCTAGGTATTGGAGAAACTATGAAATTACTGTAGATATGGAGCATATATAATATTGTAAATGAAAGAATAATTAGATTATTTTAATACAGAATGCCATAAAGGAAGATGGAGGAAAGGAAGTTTTTGTTTACAGAACAAGCAAGAGAAATGGGTGAGTAGAGTGAAAATGAGACCCCTGCTGAATCAGAAATGGTATATCTAGTTTTCTCAGATGCTCAAGACAGAGAGCAGTCAGGTGGGAAAACTAGAGAGGACAACAGAAGCAACTGGTATTTGTTCAGGAAGATAAAAGACATCACAGAAATCAAGTTTTAACTTAGCTGAGAGGAGGGTGGAACAGGAGCAATATGTAAGCCTCAAAGAAGCTCATGACTCAGAAAGCACGCCAAATCCCTGTATGAATTCTTTCCAGACAACAGCATAAACCCAAAGAAAGTGGGTTTTTATTTAATCTGGTAAGAGTTTGGTCCTTGTTTTTTTCTAAGGAAATAGAAACCCAAACTACTATTCCTCTCAGTATCGCAGTTAAATTGCTTATGTTTCTCACATAAATATTTGCTTGGAAGATTTAAGCTATTGCATCAGAGATGCCAGGCCATCCTGGGGATGTGGAATGCATACCAAAGGCAGCAAAACTGATTGTTGTCCAGTACAGTGTGTTGTCAATGAGAAATGAGAGCTCCAGGACCCTGTTCAGAGCTCCACCAGAGATTCTTTCACATCCAGGTTTAAATTCAGGTGTGGTGTGACCCAGTGTCTCCATGTAATCATACTCAGTAAAATTACTGTGTACTCCACAGATTTGTAAAGTGTTTACTGCACTTCTAATGAAAGTGCATAATAGTGAAAAGACAAATCATTGTCAATAAAAATATAGTTGTTACAACCTCAAGTTTTCTTCCCAAATTTGAGAAAAATCAGCTGTAGTGTTAAATGTAGCCAGCAGCTGCAATGAATGTTTATCAACACTTCACCATAACATGTTCCTGCTGATCCATGAATTGTAGTTCAAAGCAGAAAGCAGATTATTTTTTAAGTGTTGTTGTCGTGGGGATTTTTTCCCATTTACAAAAATAAGAACAAAGAAATTATTATATAAAAACACAGAAAATTTTTTTCTGATAATTATGCCTTGTGCCTATAGTAGGCAAAATTCATAGGATCTCTTGATAGCAGAAAAATGACCATATGACTTTGAAAATAAATATGTATGGTGTTTTAGACACTTTTTAAATAGCAGAGTGTCAATGCTGGTATGTCAGGCCAATGATGGAGAACTCTGGTGTGAGAGAACTGACCTGTCATGAGGCGAGAATTAACTGACATACTAAAAAGTTATGAAAACCAGCAGTCATTACTACAAAATCACTATGTAGAACTTCCCAGAATTTCTAATGAATCCACCAACCTTAGAGAAATGCAAGCCAGAGACAATATTTCCCATGAGGAATGCAGAGGATCTCAGAGTACTTTGCAAATCAGATATATGCTCATTGTAGAAGCACCATTGCATCTTCTGTGAAAACATCTTCTACTTAAAAACATGCCACGCATCACACAGACATTTTGGGCAGGAAATTAAAAATATGTCCTATGAGACTGCCAAGACTAACCAGTAAAACTTAATATAAATGCACTACTCAATCAAGCTTTGCCCTGGATTCCAGAGAAAATCCTATTTCTTTTGAGAAAAAGTATTTGATTAACAAAATAACATTCAAATACACAATTTTAGTTCAGCCATTCAGCTCCTTCATGATATGCATGGCTTGGTCTTGCAGACCTGTGTCCACTTGTGGGATCCCATACAGTAGCAGCAGAGAGGTAGAAACAACACATCCTACTGCTTCCAGCTGCCATCTTCGCAGTCTTTCTGAACGTGCCAGCACACACTGGAGCACCCTCAAGCCAGGTGAATAGGTCACCATTTAGCAGCTTGAGGCGTGAGGAGTCGCTGGAGCAGCAGAGCAGTCCAGGGGTTTCCTCTCTCTGCTGCTCAAGCCAGGCCATGGGCAACCAGATCACACTGATGGTCCTGGGAAGGGGTCACGGTACAAGTTATTGCTACATGGAAGAGAAGAAAGAACAGAAACTACAGCAATTATTACCCCAAAGTGTCAGCAGCAGGGACAGCAATTCCAATCCTTCACTGTCTTCCCCAGCATCCCAGCTCAGTCTCGTCCCTCCAACCCATCATCCTAAAAGTAAAATAAAAAAATAAAAAATATTTAGTTAAACTGTTAAAGAGCAGGGTAAACATTTGTTTGTTCGTATGAGGAACAGGACATGCATATTTGCACATCTCCATAAAAAAAACTTCGGTAAATGTATCTGTAGCATCTATACTCACATTTATTTTTATGTTAGGACATAACTACACAGTCAGTTTTGAGCTTGCCTGCCACGACTCACTGTGAGTGGCAGCTGCTCTCCCACCAGCACTATTCTGACTCTCCAGCCTGAGTGCAATGAAGCAGGCAAAGGAGTAAAAAGCAAGCACCAAAGCTCCTGTGTTCTAATCTAACAGATGTGTGTAGAAGGATTTTGGACACCTCTTTCCCTTTTTTAACCCAAGCTAACAATAAATAAATCTCCATTATTGTGGAACCTGGACCAACAGTGATAAATCTAATCCACTTGGGTTGCAGAATAAAAATAATCACTGTAATGTCTTTGCTTCTCCTGTTTAAGGGAAAAAAAATAATTACTTTAAATAGTTGGTGTAACAGACTCTGAAGGTCTGTTAATAATTTATATTTCATAGTAAGAGGAAATTGATAACAGATTTTATATGGGTCATGAGGGTATGATCCAACTTTGGCAGTCAGGGCTCTGAATGTGAAAATCACACATGACCATTTTGGCTGGGAAAGGATGGCTCGTGGTGAGCGACAAAGTGAACTGCTTAAGAGCCAGAGAAACAGCCAGTGGTGGTAAAGAGACAATGTCCCCTGAACAACAGTCAAAGCTTAACAGACTGTATGAGCAAATATTTCTTTATGAAAGTATTAAAGCAATTCCTTCCTGACACATCAGTGAACTCTGGGAACAGCTGGAACTTGATAGCTTAAAGGATAAAGAAAGATTTTTTTTAGCACCACAGGGTTGACCAGGGATTTTTTTATTTTTTTCCTAGGAATTCAAGATATTTATAGCTTTGTTGGAGAGAAAAGAGGAAGAGGAGATTCATTATACAACATATGCAACATTAACTTGGGGTAGGGCTGTTGTATAAGCCACCCACCCCTTTTGGGTTGCTATCACTGAACATTTTTGTTTTTGGCGGACATCCTCCTTTGTGTTTGTCACTATACCAAAAGAAGTCACTATCTTCAAGCACTGAAATTCAGTCATGGCAAAGCAAGGTGGTAGGAATGCTAAACCTTGATGCTCAGTTCATAGCTGTGCCTGAGCAATGGCCAATACTGTGAAAGAACACCTAAGCTAGCTCTGTATCAGATTTTCCACATATGCAAAACTATTGGTGGCAGCACAGAGTATCCTCTCAAGAACCCTGCAGGTCAGGAAGCTTCCTCAGCAGGTTTTACTATAACTATGACCTCGCTGAGATGCAGGATGAGCAGAGGAGGGGGTCAGAAAAACCCAAATCCCAAGAGTACAGAAAAAAAAAAAAAAAAAGTTGGATGGATCGAGTCACCTCTGGAATAAAAATTTTACAAAATTTTACATCTATATCCTCTCTTGACTGCACTCAAGTTAATAACATTCTTATTGGTTGGCACGTTAATCTTACATATAAATTTAACACAAAGCATTACACCTTTGTACCTCAGGTCTGTTTCCATGTATATGCACGATGCCAGGAAACAGCCTAGCCAAATTCCTAATGATATCAGCACAAAGACACCAGGGATACAATTCAGAAATTCAGCCTCATATATTAGTAAACTCCTTTATGTCCTGTCCAACCAGTACACACAGTGGAGTTTTGAAACACACTTCTCACATAAAGCAGACAGGTGTTTAAAATTATGTTTAGATCACCGTTGTTTAAGAGAGACAGATGGACAGTTTTGTCCTTACCACAGGAACATATAGTGCCTATACTGAATTAAGCAGATTTGTTGGAAGTCTCTAGCCAAAAGCAACCCAGGACCTAAACCAGCTCAACCATTTAAAGTACAAAATTTTTCCACCTGCAGAGTAATCTTTTATTAGCAGGACAAAAAGGTACAGATTTTGATTTGTGTGTTGTGATGCACTGTTGTGCATAAGTTTTCCTGGAAGGACTTGCCAACTAGTTTAATAACTTGCTTAATAAAATTAAAAACTAGTTTAATAACTAGTAAGGGAGACCTCTCACAAGGCCACCAAGATCAAACCTCTCCCAACGACATTAAGAGATGTAGTCACACTCTACAACTCTACAAATTCAGAAGTTCCTCTGAGTCAGGTTGACTAGGCTTTCAGATTCAGGAGTGATTCATTGATTCAATACTTTGATACCATTTTTTCCCTTACAGTCCCTGTGCAGCTCTGATCAGTTCTTGACAGCAGTCCCAAGTATGAATACTTCACCAGCATCCTTGTCGCTCCTAGTCCCAAGGCACCTGCTAGCCAGCCTCTTTCCAGACCAGGCACTCACATGCTCAGCAAGAAAAGCCAACAGTGCTTGCTATACTTCATTAACTCAAAAAGCATATACAAAGTTGTTGACTAGACTAGGCTTTTCTCTGAAATGGAAAAATTAATCTCTGCAGCCACTTGAGGTGAACAGATATAGTGGTGGAAAACAGCAGACAGGCATCTAGAAAGTTAGCTACCAGTTAGATACTGAAAAGTGGTAAGTGGAGTAAAGTGCACTGCTTTGGGATTTGGGTTAGGGTCTTCATGGTAACAGTATATTTGTGCTCTCGATATTTGCAGCTTATATCCAGTCAGCCCTGGACAAATGTGCTGCTGCAGACCTGGAGCCTCGCTGGTGGGTGTGATTACAGCTTAACCCATGTCACACAAGTCCCTATTGCCCTCAAATGAAAAATTAACCCTGTTACTGCAGACTGCAAGGGGTCAAATTGCCAGCACTAAAACAGGAAAACCATTATAAAACCCTGAGAGAAGGAAGTGTTCATGAGGTATCTTAGTGCAGAGCTACGTATATCAAAGTTGATTTAACCATACTCAAAACGTGAAGGTTGGGAAGGAGAAAAAAATAAAGAAAAGAAAAAGAAAAATCCCACCTTGGACCTGCTTGAAATAAACACTGTCAATTTTCTCAAGAGACCAGTTGAGAAAGTGGGTCAGCCAAAATATTTTGGTTTGTGTGATGTTTTATAAAACCTTTCTAAAAATCTGTTTCTAAGTTCGATATTAAATTCTCTCATTTGGCAAAACTAAGATGTTTGCTTTTGAAAAGACTGAAATAATGCAGCAGATTTTTTTTAAGAGAAATGTTCCTCTTTTTTTTCTGCTGTCTTAGTTATCTATAAAGGCTTGCCAAATCTAACAGAATTGATTATTATTTTTGGTTTAAGTAATTTTCTGGTCAATAATATTTTTGATGGAAAAGGGATACTTACTTAAACTTTAGATCTTAGCACTTGACAGGCACCCTTCATTTGAATCCAAAATCAAGGTTTGCAGAGCCCCCCATAAAAATCTACCAGGAAGCTATGCCAGGATGCTTTTAGTAGCATTCTGAAAACACATGGGTTTTATTACACATCAAAGTAGACCAGGAAATAAGAAAACAGTGAACTAAGAACTGAGTTCTAGACACAACATAAATAAGATCTGATCTTTATTTCATCACCTTCCTCTTATACCCAGCTCCTTGTCTATCCTCTGCCTACATTTTGCTAAATTTTCAATTCAGAAGGCATTTGAATACCTTCCAAAAGTGCAAAGCTCAAAACAGCCATAACTCCAGCCATCATTGCTCAGCTGCCTTGCTAATACCTTTTTGGCTAGCTTTAACTCTTGTTCCAACCTTCTCACCCACTACCAGTGCAAATAAGACTGCATTCATTAAAAAAAAAAAAATAATTAAAAAAGAAAAAAGAAAAAAAAGAAAAAAAAGAAAATATAAAAGCCCCATATGGCTCATAAACCTTTTGTCACATCACAGAATTTCATTCCAACTCAATGTGGATGAAAATAGTTTATAAAATTCCCTAACTAGGCTGATATTTGGCAGTCCAGAAACTTGTTTGTTATTTGTATTTTCTGTAGTTTCAATACAAATTGACTTCTCCAAGAGTGACAGCTACTACTGGGTCTCTGTGCACAGACTTGGTCAGAATGGCAGCTTTCACATGAAGTTTCCCAGCAATAAATGCAACACAGTGGGTGGCCAGTAGCTTTGAATTCTGTGACCTATAATATTTTCTGTCAAGGCACATGCTATGAGATAGGTTAGCACTTACTTCCTTTGGTGGCCCTGACATATGTATAAAATAAGTACAAATCAGCTAAGTCTGACTGCATGCAAAAAAACCTCAAAAGCACTGATGCTAGATTTCTGTCACAACCTGTGAAATGTGCTGCTGCTTTGAATAACTTGAATAACTATTTCTTTGACTGGAATGGGGAAAAAAAAAAGACAGACTGCCTTTTGTTATTTTTGACATTTAATATTGCTTATAATATCACTGGCAACATGGGATTATCACACTGAAATTCTCAACCATACTCCAGCTACATTTCTGAAGAATATCAAAAGGCAGCTCAGAACATCTGAAGATTTACACAGACAGAAGAGAACTAAAGGGCTCTATTCTTCCTTCAGTGCTCATGTTAGTTGTGTACAGAAATCCCTCAAGTACCACCAAGGGCCTTCTAGAAGCCCTGAACAAGTGCAAGAAATTTAGATGCCATACTTCAGAAAATACATAATAGAAGAGAGCCCCAAAATTCTGCTGTGCTAAAATTATTTTATCCTGTTCCTTATGTTTTCTCGATATTTATCGTATTTTGGTTAGTTTGAATAATTTTGATGTAATCAACTGAAGCAATGTAAAACTTCATGACCAATTCAAATGGCTGGGGAAAACTCTGGAGTTAAATATGTTCCTATTTATTTGTATGGCCATACAAATCTCATATTAGTGTCAAATCTAAGGTAGTCTTTGGGGAAGAGGGAAGACTAGTGTAGCAGCCACATTGTAAGGAAACCTTGGGGCAGGTATTAACTTGTAGCACATAGTACTTGATGTAAAGTGCACGTATCTTCAGAAGTTATTTTAATAGCATTTATGTGTAATTAACAACTTCTTCAATGACAATTCAGGGTGTGAGCTTCACTAATGTTATGTTCTTAACTGCCCTTTGGAGGCAGTTTTTTTCTCCACTAGCTAGGTATGGAATCTAGGGGTTCCAATATCTAACCAGGGTGTCTAAATAAGGTTCCTGAAATTAGGTATTTTGTAGCTCTCATATAGAAACCATAACCACCCTGTCCTTTATAGACATTTCCAAGAAGTCTCATTTTCGCTCCTGTTATCTTAGGACTGCAACATCTCTGAGACTTTATGCAACCCTGCATGGGTCAGATTGACATTTCCAGCCTTGTTTTACAGAGGTGGAGCTGAGTTACTGAGAAGTAAATATTTGCCTGAAATAACCCAGTGGCTCTAGGAAGGGCATTGTCAGCATGTTGAGAGAGGTGATCCTGCCACTCTACGCAGCCCTAGTGAGGCCACACCTGGATTGTCCAGTTCTGGGCTCCTCAGGACAGGAGATACAGAACTCCTGGAGTGGGTCCAAAGGAGGGCTACAGTGATTAAGGGACTGGAACATCTCTCTTATGAGGACAGGCTGAGGGAGCTGGGCCTGTTCAGCTTCAAGAAGAAGCAGCTGAGAGGGAATAAGAGAAGTGTCTGTCCATATCTGAAGGAAGGTGTCAGAGAAGGGCTGGTGAAAGGTCTGTCCGTATCTGGTGGAAGGTGTCAGCAGTGCCCAGCAACAGGACAAAGATGCAACAGGCAGCTCCATGAGACTTTCTATTAACCTTTTTCATAATCATCACCAGGTTTCTTCCCACACATCTGCTCATGTCTCTTCCTCTTATATGTAAATAAAAACAAATACATGAGGCCATTATTAGAAGCCAGCCTTGTCTTCAACCCATATCAGTCCTGATCTTGGTGAGGCTGTTAATTATGAGATGTTGTGGTGCATTTCCCTTTAATGGTTTATTCTGTTGTCCCCTATATCAATGGTTCAGTCCAAGTTGTATCCCAGTTGTCAGTCTACCCTGATACCTGCCCCTTGTTCCCTAATGTTCCCTGCTCCTTGTCTCTCCAGATATCAATCCTCCCTTGTACCAAACTCCTGCCGGGCCCACCCCTCTGGAAATGCCCTAAACCTCAATGGCCCATTGGCCCATGTAACCCACTCTCCTCCCCTTGTCTTCCCCATTGGTTTATGCACTGTGTAACCCCACCCCATGCTCCTCCCCAGTCCTTCCCCTATTGGTTCATGATTTATACCCGCCCCTTGATCCTCGCCCATATATGAGCTGCCATACCATTGTATCTTTTGTCTTTTGTCCCTGGGCCCACCATGGAGGTAAACCTTCTTTGGAACCCGCACAAATGCCTTCTCCTTGTCCTTGCCTCCACCCTGTACCCGATGCTAGAACAGTGCAGTAGAGTATCTGCTCTAAGCCACACCTCAGGTCATCTTGCTCCCCAGGTGTGTCCCACTCCTGGTGTGGCGCAGTGCCAGAGCTAGCTGGGCCCAGCACCGCGTTAACTAGCTGCCTGTGGAGTTTCATAGAGCCAGAGTAATGACTGTTGTACTTTCAGAATGAGATAGTGAATTTCTGATCATTACATATAATAAATTCTGATCTCTTCAAGGTCTTAGACACTGTCAGTTAATCCAAGACATTTCTGTCATCAAAACCAGAATCTGTATCTTCAAAACAAACTTAGCCATTTCCATAGAGCAATTAAGCACGTAAATCTGAGGCTGTAGACAAAATCCATCTTCTTGAGGTAGAACTTGAGAGCACTTGACTATGCATGGCACAGTGTGGCACTGCCCATATTCAAACAACCAGAAACAGCATAAATACAGTCAATGACAAGGCTGATTAAGTTTGACGAAGAATCATCCTATCTGCACTTACGTGACTTTCAACCATCTTCAAGGCCTGGCAGGAAAAGCCAAAGTTTTTCTGCAAATTTTTCTATACATATATCGTACTTTTCCCATTTAGGTAGCAGTAATGTTAGGCTGACATGTCTGTTTACAAACTTCTGTTTTCACTCTCCAAATGACTGTTTTTCTTCTAATTCTTATCTTCCTAACACAGGAATGAGAACCAGAAGGATCTTTTTTCATTGACTGATAGGTCTTATTTTTCTGGAAATCATCATATACAGGGTAAGTCTATATTACATGACAGACAATTCTACTGACTAAGACTTTTTGGCAGTAATTTTTCTTTAGGAAAACTTAGAATACATGAAATTTTGAATATGTCTGAATTATTAGGGAATTCTGACATCCACACACAGGTAGTTTTTCACACAAAACTGTGAAACAGCCTTATGAAACACCTGAAATATAATTCAGTTCTAATATAGGCTGGTGTCTAAAACTAAAGCAGAAAGCCAGGCAGAATATTTATGGCAAAATATTATTTAAAGAAGTTGTACTGTCTTGATAGAGATACCCATGAATGAATTTTTATTTGTCTTTCCATGAGTTAAAACAAAAGAATTCTGAACTGCTTTTCTCTTGTTCTGTGCACACTTTGCATAAAGAAGAGAGAGAGCTATGGACAGTAAGGTCTTCATTATAATCCAGAGCACTGATCCAGAGCACTGATTGCTACAGTCTGTGGTTGTCTTCTCATTTTGCTTGTGCTCACTTGATGATCATGGAGGTTTCACTTTGATGGAAGTTTTCATTTGATCAGGTTTGCACAGTCTGCATTAATATATACAAATACAGATAAAATATATGTCAAATATAGGTTAGTCTTTGATTCACATGACCCTCCTGTCTTAAATTACCCATATATATTCTTATTCAGCATGGCTCTAACCATAATTCCATGTTAAGAGCAATCCTACAAAAAGCAATGGAAAAAATAATAAGAGATATATGGACAGACAGTTGGGAAAAGAAGACTTATGGCCAGATAAAGTGAATCAATAATTAGAAGCAAAGCTCAGCAATTAATTTAACCCCTGCAAATATATGTCTGTAAATTATTAGCTATCCTGTGTTTCTCATGTTAAAAGCAAAAAACTTCTACTGTAACATAACATTCTCCTTATCATCCAGATTTAGTGTTTGCCCAGCCCAAAATAATCCATTTTGTAGGTTTGTATTGGCAATCATTCCTTGTTGGTACTTTGGTTCACCTCAGGAAGACATTATGAAGTCTTTCTTCCGCCTTCTTTTTAGGTCAGGCAAATTCTGAAAAACCGAGTATAAATCTGTGCCATCGCCAAGACTTCTAGTATCTCTCAGTAAGCAATTAAACTTTGTCAGCTGTTGATTGTGTAAACAGAAATGACACAGGCATATGGGAAAAGGTGTATCTTCAAGGGAAGTACACAGGATTTGTAATCATTCAACACAGATCCTGTGTTCTCACTCATCACACCTGCCAATTAAGAAACTTAAAAGTTACTGGCACAGTTGAAGGAGGGAGGAGAGAGAGTACCACAGAAAAGATAATTAATGCAAAAGAGAAGAATTTTTTGTGAGATTTCATAAACCAGTATCACATATAAATTATTGTCATATGTAAGTCTATTCCAAATTGTACAGCTAAATGACAATATAATTTCTTCCCAAGGAAACTGGAATTTCTTATTGAATATTATATATATATATATATATACACACACATATATACAAACATAACATTTTTACATCTGAAGTTATATACAGGACACTGAAACATTTTTGGAATTTGCATGATAGACTTCCCTAAGCTCATGTCTAAATCTAAGCTACACTTAGAGGTTCCTATAATGCATGATTCAGGCACACTAAACTTTTTGATGGGCAATATTATGTTAATATCCATGCAAAGAAGGCAGCTAAAGTGATTTAAATTATTTAAATTAAAACTTAGTTATGTTTAACAGAAAAGACATAATCGTATGTCTAGAAAAGCTGTGGATGCCCCAAGTCTGAAATTGCTTAAAGTCAGGTTGGTTGGGTCTCTGACCAACCTGTTTAATGAAAGCTGTCTCTGTCCATAGCAGAAGGACTGGACCTAGATGATCTTTGAGGTTTCCTCAGACTCAGATCATTCCATGATTCTATGATTCTGATTAAGCACTATCATCACTTACACATTACTAAAAAAATTTAGAGAAAAATCAAAATATTGCATGTTTTAAATGATATCCAAGTTTGTATCACAGCTCAAGTGCAGACGATGTCTGATGTCTTCTGATAATAGGAACATAATTTTTCATCCAAATGTTAGGTGTTGAATTTGGAACTTCCTCTCAACCCTCTTCACCTGCTTGATGATATCCCAATGAAGATGTGCATTTTCTGTTCCATGATTTCATCTTTTCATTAACATAGAACATTCTGTAACAGTAAGTTCTAAATTTAAACCACTTCTGTTTTCCTCTTTCAGATAGTAAAGCCTGGACAAAACCCATACATTTTCCTTGATTTATTTCTTTCAGGTTTTTTGCTTCATACAAACTGTATTTGGGGATTATCTTGCTCTTAATGTCAAGACTAAATTGAACACCCATACTGCCTCATCTACAATGAAAATATTTTTGTCTGTTTTCTCTTTGTTGACTCTGTTCCATGGCCCAGTCCCAAAATCTGGTTTCTTTGTTGTCCTGTTGGAAAGGTGCTTCCTGAAAGTATCAATTATTATCTTTTTTCATCAATAGTAAACTGGCCAGATTTGTTATTTTCCTCTAAGCTAAAAATTTGATAGACAAGCAATGAGAGGTTCTAAAATACAGAAATTCAACAGGAAAACTGAAACTTCATTCAGAATACATAGCTAGAATGTAAAATCCCCAGGTCGCCAACATCTGACTAAATATAAAAGCATAAAAGCTTTGACAAAGATGAAAAAAAGGGATGATTTTAAAACAAAGTATAGTTTTATTGACTCCTAGGAGAGACTGGACAGGGACAGGACAGGACAGGATGGTCCAGTTGGAGGGGTTCCATAGCAATAATTTAGTCCAACTGAGATGCCACTTCAGGGAAGATCAGGACTAATAGTAAAAGCATGTTATTAAGGGCATAGTCCAAATGCCTTTTTAACACTGACAGGCTCCTCTCTAGGAAGCTGGTTCCAGTGTTTTCCCTCCCTTGCTGTAGAGAATTAGAGCCTCCTAATGTTAAGTCTGAACCTCCCCTGATGCAGCTTTGAACCAATCCCACACATCCTGTCACTGGATACCAGAAGAGCTCAGCACATCCCTCACTAGTCTCTTTCCCCAGGAAGCTGTAAAGGGATGGAGATCTCTCAGTCACCTTCTCTTCAAACTAGTCAAAAAAAAAGTTGTCAGCCATTCCATACAGGACACTCCTTCCAGCCCTTTCACCAGCTTTGTTGTTCTCTGGAGATGCATCCAAGGACCTTCACATCCTTCTTAAATGGTGGGGCCCAGAACTCCACCCAGTGCTGAAGGTGAGGCTGCACCAACTCTGAACGCTGTGGGACAATCCCCTCTTTTGAATGAGTGGAGATGCTGCTTTTGGTGATCCCAGGATGGGCTTTGCCCTGCTGGCTGCTGGGGACTGCTGACTCACATACAGCCTGCTGTCACCCAGCACCCCCAGATCCCTTTCTGCTGGGCTGCTCTCCAGCCACTCCTCCCTCAAATTATGCTTGTGCCTGGTGTTAGTCCATACCAGGTACAGAATCTGGCATTTTTTCTTGTAAAGTGGCGTGTCATTAATGATTCCACAATGCTCCAGTCCCTTTGGATCCTTTCACAAGGCTTCCCATTCCTTGAGAGAGTCAACAATACCTCACAGTTTTGTATCATCAGCAAATTTGCTAATTGTGCTTTCAGCTGAGATCATAATAAAAGTATGGAACAGAACTGGCTCTGGAATTGAACCCTGAAGAGCACTGCTGGTCACTAGTCACCATCTGAGTGTACATTGCAACCCCTTAAACCCTGCTCCACAGCCAGTTCCCTACCCAGAGCACCACGTACCTGCCTGATTTACAGCTGGACAGCTTGTGCAGAAGGGTTCTGTGAGGAACAGTATCAAAAGCTTTAGCAAAATCCAGAAAAACTACATCCATTATCTTCATTCACTTAAAGGGTGATCTTATCATAAAAGGATATCAAATGAGTTAGACTTTTTGTTCTCAGCTGTATAGCCAAGAGCTGATTTTGAAATTTGAGTTAATTAAATATAAGGGGTACTGAAAGTATACAACCAGAGTTGTACTTGAGTGCTTCTGGAGTAGGACTACAACCCAAGCTCAGCAGAGAGCTGAAGGCTGTGGTAAATATATGTAGATCACTAGACTAGCAGTTCAGTTTGATTTCTTTTTGTGGTTCCCATGGCAATAATACTACATTACTATCACAATTCAAACAGTGTTATTGGACAGAGTCCAGTGGCACATCTGATTAATGCATGTCTTCTGAACATCATGTATCTTCTATCACATCATGTATCTGAACTTGATGTGATGGAAATGGCAATTCCTCCATTTTTCCTACTGGTTTGATCCACTGGCTAATCAGCCACTGTGATAATACTGTGTCTCATTTCCCAAGTTAACTTGTCTGGTTTCAATTTCCAGTCAGTTAAACTAAAGAGTTGTTAATATCTAATATTTCTTCCCTATGATGGCACTTATCCCCAAGGATCAAGTCATTTCTCATTCATTGCTGCACTAATGGAACCTGGATGGTGACAAAAGGCACTTTAGACTGAAGCGAGGTCATTCTCTGTGGAGTTCAAAGACTTCTGGTCTTCAAACAAAACAAGAAATATCTTTAGGTGGGGGCAGGTGATCTGCAAAAAATATAGAAGTCATTTATGTGACCTGTTGATCAGCACCAAGACTAAGAAGACAATGATAATATAAACTTTCAGAGAGGTTTTAACTCTACCACTTTCTTTCAGAATAAGCCCATTCTTACCTAAATTCAGGAACATTTGTGTGTTTCAGTCAAGACTGAGCCCATCCTTATGTGTTCAGCTCCACAAGTACAAGGACAGATAAGCATCCCTTGCTTCATCCTAGCTGGCAGCACCGCTCATCTCCCGGGAGCAGATCATGGGCATCCTTCTCCCCCTTGTAAATAACTTCTGAGAGCACAAAGAAGCCATTCTCCATAATTAAGACCTAATTCAATACCTGCTGAAATCAATGGAAGTTTTTCCACTGACTTCAGTGTGCTTCCACCTGAGCCCTGAAACCAACAATCATCTGGTGACATTTGTGTTATATTAACCCAGCCTTTAGGAAGTGTATTGAGGTCTTCGACTTATTTCACATAAGCCACCAAGCAGTAATAATTTTCAGACAGTGTCAACCTGACCCAGATTTGAACTGGCAATCTGGAGCTAGAAAACTATAATCCATTACTAGCCCCCATGAACGATCTGGTCAGAATATCTCGAGCAACTTACATGGTACTTAATCACTGAGTAGCTTTCTGAGACTTGAATGGTAAAACACTGAATTTTTCTATGGGGGTACATGTACTTACTTAAATATAATTAGGAATATTTCTCATCAACATAAGTACTAATAAAATTCACTGATTTTCTGTTCACAAGTGTGCAATAAAATAATTATTTTACAGGTTTTGTATTGGAGTGACAATAAATATGAGAAACACAGACCTAGGGTAAAATCCTAACAAAGTTGCCGTGACCCCCTAGTCAGGCACATGGATATTTTTGCAAGAAAATCCAGCACTCCCTGTGGGTGTTTCTTTTGAGTACATCCATGCTTAGTGAGATAGATTCTTTTATAAGGTTTTACAAGGAATTTATTTTGCTTTTGCAAACTTTGCCATCAAGAATTGAGCTTGCTAGTTACACACAAAATATATTAATTTCTCCCACCATCTCATGTTTATATTTCACAGGAAAGAAAAGGGGTGCAGCATTCCTATGTTTTATACTTTAACCACTTGTCTGTATTTAAGTAAAATGAATGTCAAAGGCTACTAGGTTAAGTGATGCAATTCTAAATCCATTTTTCAGATGTATAAGTGACTAAAGGATGGAAGTCAATGAAAAATAAGATCCAGAGGGGGCTTTGTCCATTTTGGACCACAAGTTTGTTCATTAAAGGTTGTCTTTCAGACAAAGAGTATTTAGTCTTGAAATATTAGCAAGAAAGATATTCATATGATTCAATGTATATGCTTTAATATTTTAATAATCTTCCTGGTCTCAAAGCCACACTTCATTTAAGCTATATTTTACAGTAGCAGTCAGGGTCAATTTATAGAAGAAAACTCAATTAATGAAGTGATAGATGTATGAATATAAATGCACCACAAGAAATTCAGACTATAAAATCACAGAAAAGGCCGAATATTTACTGAAGTACTTTATTTAAACTATCTTTTACAAAATTATTTCACTGGTGTTACAATGCCAGTTTAAAATTAAAGACCAATGCTGCTTGACACTCAGAGGGTTTTGCATAGTTTGTGAACAAGTACCTGCATATTTTATTACAAAAAGCTTTTTATAAAGCATGTGAATTTCTGTCTTATATAAAAGAAGAACCTAACATTTGTCCAAGAGCCTATGTTCTTCTTCTTGAGGTCTCCACACTGATGTCACAGTACACTGCATGCGGGTCATATATGAGTATATAAATAAGCTTTTTGCTGTGTCTAACCTACAAAATAGTTCAGGTGCTAATACACTAATCTTTCTATTCATTGTTCTAGGAAAAAGAAAGGAGAGCTAGGAAATAAATCTCTTAATTTACCCCTTTACCACTTTTAAGTTCTCCTTGTGGCTTATCAAAGGTATTTGATACTCATGTGCTTAATTCTGCAAGTACTATTCACAGCACCTTTCTTAATTGGTTTGTTATCCATCTGCTGATGACAGAAAGAGCCACTACGCACCAAGCAATGCAAAATCTGTAGAGAGAAAATAAATTACACTGTAACTAGAACAAAAGATGGCAGAAGAAAACATTTTTGCTGACAAGTTATTCTGCAGGAGTTACTGAAGGAAAGAAGCAGCCCCAAATTCAGATGGAGTCAGCCTCTGACTTTGGTGGCAGAAAGGTAACAACTTAGTGTTAGACCACAAATACCTGCCCTGAAGAGAAAAAAAGTATTTCTGTGTGAGAAAAGATTTAAAAACATCTTGGCCTCAAAAATAGGCCATCACTAGAATGTTTATCTGCTTCCTGGTCAGACCTTGTTTTTAATAATATTTGAAATTACATACAGTCATGGTGAAATTATCTAGTGACCAAATAAAATATCCATACATTGGGATACAGTGAAAAAGAAGAAAACATATACTACTAGATAAATACTGAACTGAAAATTATGCTTCAATATTCTAAGAGGGCCACGAGGCTCTCATAGATTGCTAATATGCTTCAATTAACATTTTTGTGTTTAATTCTGTGATAAGATTTAGTAAGATATTACACAGCATCCCTTTAAATTACAGCTTTAAAAATCTTTTGAAAGGCAAGAGAGGGAGAAAAGTAGTATCCTCCTCTTCTTAAGGTTTCTCATTGTTCTAGGAGATGCATAGAAATTGCAATGCAGCCTTGGAGAAGAACCAAGTTATTTTTCACTATCACTTGCTGTAGTATTTGTTTTATCTCCATTTTTATTATAAAAGCAAGAATAATGCACCTTTAATGTAAGGCAAGGATAAGAATTATTCAAAAGTAGAACACTTGTATTCCACAGATCAGCAAATGCTTTACAAATAATAATGAATTATGTCTTGCATCCCTACTGATTGTTGTTTTCTGCAAAGAGGCAGAACAACCTGGGATGTCTCACTAAAGGTCACCTCACCCACCCACTGGCATTTCAAGCCAATGCCCTAGCTAGAAATAAAGGCCCTAGATAACCTGATTCCCAGTTATATATGCTAAATACTAGGCAAAATTCTTCCAGGAGATTAGAAAGCAAGGGAGAGCCATGAGTTTAGCAGAAATGTCACCTGCTAAGGCCTGACTTCTGTGGCTTGCTGTGTCAGTCAGAGTCACACCCCTGAAGCTACACCACCTGGACCTGCAGCCTGGAAGACAGCAGCACAGCTACTCATTGGTGTGCTTTGGTAAAGGAAGACAGCTTTGCCATTTTGGTACCAATCATGACTTTGCTCTTGTAGCTCTCTTTACATGCAAAACACCTTTTTTGATTGTGGTGGGTTGACCTTGGCTAGCCTCCTGGTACCCATCAAGCTACTCTATCCTTCCACTCAACAAGCTCAGCTTCATTCATAACTCTCCTATATCCTCCACCAAGGAAGGATGGGGAATGAGAGCTGTGGTCAGTTCATAACACTCACCTCTGAGGTCCTTCTTTCTTGGGGTCCATCCCACAGGAGGCAGTTTTTCATGGACATCTCCAAAATGGGTCCTTATCATTGGCTGCAGTTCTTCAAGAACTGTTCCAGTGTGGGTGGTTTCCATTGAGTGCAATCTTTCAGGAATGGATTGCCCCAGTGTAGGCTCCCCATGGGCCACAGATTCTGACAGGTAACCTGCTGCTGTGTGAGCTCCTCCTCACAAGCTGTAGTACCTGCCAAGAGCCTACTCCAGCACAGGCTCTCCATGGGCTGTGGCTTCTCTTAGGGCACAGCCATCTGCTCTAGCATGGGGTCTTCCAAGAGCCACAGGTGGGTATCTGTTTCACCACAGACTTCCCATGGGCTGTCTGTAAAGGCCCCTTTTCATGAATAACTCCTGAACTTCTTCAATTGCTGTCAGCTGTTAGGACTTTTTTCTCCTTCAGATACCTCAACCCACAAATGAAAGCCAGGTGTGAAGAATGTTCTGTATCTTTTTTTTTAAGATGCTGTATTCACATCAGTAACTCCTGTTACTGTCTAAACAAATACATGGAATCATGCAGGACAGGCTTTGACCTGCCAGAATTAAGCATACAATAGAGCAGTTCAACATATATCTGTACAAGGCACTGCCAACAGTCCCATTTCAGAATCATCCAGATACAAACCAGTTCATAAAACATATATGTTTTTATATGAGTTCCTAAACATCAAAGCATCAGATGTGTTCTAAAATCACATTGTTTCAGTGGCAATTAACCAAGTTAACTTTTTTTTGCCATCTTGAGATCTGCAGAGTGCTCATTTTGAACCCACTTAACTATTCTTCATGGGTTTTCTTCTCAAGCTTTGACTCTTGAGCTACTGTGCATACTTACCACCATGAAAACCTAGATTGATCTGAACTACATTTCACTTTTGACACTGACAGTGACATTATTCTATTGCAATAAAAAACCCAAACTCAAATACAAATAAAAAAAAAAAAACAGAAAAAAAAAACCACAGCCGAAAAGGAAAGGAGGGGAGAGAGAGAACAAAGGCTGTCTGAAAAACTCATGATGCCAGTCTTTGCAAGCTGTCAGATATAAGTCTGAACAATTTACACAAATGTCAATGGAGTTCATTGATTCTGAATTCTGGTACAGGGATCTCTATGTCTCTTAAACAGCTCAGTTTTCCTCTGAAATAAAGCTGAGGTGGTGTGTCGGGACAGAACTCAAAACTGGACTGGAGAGCAGACACTAGTCCTGCACAACTCACTGCAGATACTACTGAACAAGAAAGCAGGATACCTGAGCAAAGCCAGAAGGACTGGGCTGTGGTGGGATTCTAAATGGGTCACTGTAAGCTGCATTCTGCATCCACATCTCATGTTTGCAAGTGAGGGAGAAGGCTGAAAAATTGGAAAAGTTTTTGATTAGAGGTTAGATGATCACAGTGGCCCTCTCTGGCTTTAATCTTTGACTCTATGAATAAACAATGAGAGTATTTAGAGTGCAGAGGGAAACAGGGAAACCTTACCAGCAGGTGCTCAGTTGGGTTCCCAATAATATTCACTGCTGGATACCCTTGCTGGTCGGGGTCCACTGTTAATTGGATGGTGCTGAGAACACAAGGCTGGGTGAGAAATGATCACATTTCCCTGGGAAGCCTGTGGAGGTCTATCACCCATTGCAACTGGGGCACCAGAAAACTTTCAGCAAAGTTGGCAGCCAGAGTTCTCTGTTGACAGCCTCTGTGTTTGGAAAGATTGGTTGAGATGGGAAAGTGGGTTTTTTTGGGTCTGAGGGAAGAAGGTGAATGGTACTTCAGGGAAAACTGTGAGAAATTTATTTTGCTTCTGATGTTTATTATGCTTGTGGATGCAGTATATGCTCCAATTTATTATGATGCACATAAAATTAAACAAACTGCATAGCTATACAATTATTAGGCAAAGGTCATTTCACTGGGGATGACTTTTAGGATCTCTGAACACTGAAATGTAAACCCACTTAAGTGTTCACTTATTTTCACAATGATCTCTGTTCTTGGTGAACTGAAAAAAATCATTTCTATAAAGGCACAGCTCTCTTGCAAATCCAGTCTTTGCACTGGAATCACAGTAGTGGTGAAAGAAATTTGCAGTGAGAGGGAAAGCTGTTTCTTTCAAAACGTTGCCTCCATTTGCATGTACTTTTAAAAGTATTGTACAGTATATCTTTAAGTAGATAGTATTGGTATGGGATTTCCCCATGTAATTTACTTGTTAAAGACTGATATTATATAGGAAAAGTAAAGGACAAAGAAGAGGGTTGAAACAAAAATTGAGTCTATTAAATATCTTTTTGGCGTAAGACTGCAGCCAGATTGACTCTCTGAGCAGCTAATTTTCAAAAAAGCCTCCTGCAATATTGGCCTAAGCATCCTCTGAACTAGGCTATGTACAATATGTAGAGAAAGAGCAGCATCTGCTTAGTTTTCATATCATCCTTCATCAAAATAATTTAAAAAGCTATTCCCCAGGATTAAAGGGTTTATTACAAATAACAGTATTAATGAACAAGATACAGTTTGATTCTGTCATCATCATTTCAACAAAAGTACCTACCCAAATGAGGTGAAACACTTCCCTTTGATTCTATCCAAGCCTTTTCTTAATGCCATATTAACTGCTTTATCTTGGATTTTACATGTCACACTAGCTGAGGTTTAACTTTCACAGCTAAGCATTATAATGCCTTTGTGAGCTTGTCTATAAACAAATGACTGGGCACCTTCAGTTTTTAAGGTCAACTTTATGATTGATGAGCATGAAAATCCTCCCAGAAAATGTGCTATCCAATTTCGGAACCGAACATTAAAGGATGACTCTACAAGGTGCTAATGGAAGAGGAGCAGAAGTTACACTGCCATCACAATATTGCTGGCTGCCTTTGTCACAGAATTATTTTCCTTTAACTGACCTACTCAGTCATAACTGTGTGAAAATGAGGCAGATCCAGTATAGCACAAATTTCAGTAGCTTTAGCTTGAGGATTACCCATGCCTGTTTCCCACAAATGTGTTGAATTTCAGGTTTGAGTTTTATTAAGCAATACATCACTTTTAAGTTCCAATTTATTAAGAAGTAATACATCAAAATATAATAAAATAAAGTTGGAACTAACAACTCAGCTCCTTACTGCAGGGGATACTTGATTTTATATATATGTAATCATAGGTAGAGTTAGTCAACTCTGCCAAAAACACCAGTGTATTGAAATTGCAACTTTTCACAGAAGTTCAGATGAAACTTTCATTGAGAAAAGTTTCTTTGCTCCAGTACAGAATTTCTGATCAGAATGAGAGTGAGAGAGGCAGATAGACAGGGACAGACAGACAGGAAATAGCCACAGAAATTGAAGTCCCCTTAAAAAACCCACATCAAGAGTTGGTTCTCTTGCAGTCCAGGTTCCTCACTGGAGCACTCCAATCACATCCTCTCTCTCATCTTCAAAAAGTTGTAGCTTTGTCTTGTGAAATAAGTAAAGTTTTGAAGTTTCACCAAACTGCAAGGTTATTTCCAGCTCTCTGAATGGGAGTTGAATCCTATTGTTTCTATAGCATTTTGTAAAGAAAGCATTGTAAAATGAAGAGACATGATACCAGCAAGGAGTTCAACTAAAAATAGTTTCATGTATGCAATTAGGTAATCAGTTATTAAAATAGTTATTAAAATAGTTGTCAGATAATGATCTATCACAGCCATACATTCTTCAATACATGCCTCACTCTTGTGCCCAGTTTTCTATGAAGAGAGGTGTTATAATTCTTATGCTTGTTATCTGGCCAACATTAATTTATACACAAAACATTAGCTAATTAAAAAGAAAACTCATATTATTAAGATGTGTTATTCCTGTGACAGATAACAGAATTTAAGCAAAATTATTCTTTTTATTCATTAGGCTACATCTAGAAAATTCATAGCAGATTTCTGAATTCATGTCTTCATAAAAATTGCATTCTTCATTACAAGTTTTAATTATTTTAATATAAAGCTTAATTCTATACTTTAATACAAGGCAATTAAAAAAAGATAATTTTTCCTTTTCAAACTTACTGGGAGTTTGCTGCTAATAGAACAATAGAAGCTTGGAGAAGAGAGGCAAGCAGAAACCTGCCATTTCCTATCTGAAGCTTACAATGGAAATTGACCCTCTGTGCTGGATAACTGCTAACAAATTGTATTACTGAGCAAGTACAGTTTCTTAAAATGAAAAAATACAAAAAAGATAAAAAAGAAAAAAAGAAAACTAATACCATATTGACACAAAAACCCCCTTCTCGTTGATTTACATTATCTACTGGTACATCACTATCACTGCCCTTCACCATACAATTAGTAAATTATGACTTACGTTATCATTAAAAATTACTGAGCTGAAAGGGACCCATCATGATTGAGTCCAGCTTCTTACAGAAAAGGACAAGGCATATCAAGGGAATGCAGAAATTCAGTTTGACCAGAAAACTGTGAGAGGTAGGGGGTAGGACTGAGAGTATGGATGGCAGCAATTATTTTTCTTTTCCTATTCCTTCAAATTAAACCAGTTAATAAAATAGCTCTAACTGCAGAAACTCATCTCTGCATTGAAGACCTGATGTTCATAGTGTGTCTCAGGCATGCCTCTAACTTCTCCCTCCTTGCTCTACCAAATTTATGACTGGGCTTAATATACCCATCTAGATAGAAACAATGATTCTCTTTTATCCTGTTGACATTGTGAAGACAGACAGTCTTAACTTGTTTCTTTGCCTTGAATAATTAACATTGCTGGTACAATTTCCAAAACCATCTTTCAAAACAAAACTATATTTTCTATGCTGGTGCAATTACTAGCCATCAATGAAGAATCTATAGGAAAACTATATAAAATATTTAGATTTGAATTAAAATTGAAAGAGTAGGCTAGGTACATAGTTAGGCTTCTGCTTCAATAATTTATTATAATTGCAATAATGTAACAGGGGAGCTGCTATGGCAAGCATAGCTGTAGAATTACTGCTGGAAAGTAAGAAGGGCTTATGTAATAAATATGTTTCTTAAATACAAATGAAGCAAAAGAAATTGTTAGTGTTATTTATAGTTTCATTTCAAGCCATGAGACCGAAATCAGATGATGCAACTGAAAGATGGTGACTGTGCTTCCTTTCAGAGAAATGTCGTATATCTCATGATTTTAGGCAGGGCCTCTGCTTGCAGAGGAAATCCACCTGCAGCTCTGTGACACTGCCCAGAATGTTCCCTCCGTCCCTGCACCACAGCAGAGACACCCACACATCCCTAGAGCTGCAGACAGAGCCGTGGGCAAGAACTGTGGCTGCCTCCCTCCTCCTGCAGGGATCTGCCACTGAAGGAACAGAGATCATCCAGGGAAGCAAGGGGAAAGATGGGATGAACAGAGCAGGTGTGAAAAGACAGTCAGTGAAACAAAACAGAAAACAGAGCTTAGCTCTTTTATTTAGCTTAAAAAAAGAACAAAAACAAGTGCAAAGTTGAATTACCTTTCTCTTTTCTCCAGCACAGACAAAACATCAGGCAGAAAACTGTTCTGGGATGATACAAAATTTCTGCGAAAACAAAACATGAAAGGTCACTCAGCTCTGAATGTGTCTTCACTGAAAAAGCTCTGATTTTTGTCTCATGCGATGAATCCATGCTAGTTGTCTTGAGGTAAAAGCATAACACTGGTACAGTAATGTAGTTTTACATACAAACAGTGTCCAAATCCCACACGGAGCTGTGGTATAACTAAATTCTCCCTGAGATCGTCCTCAGGTGGCATCACATTGAAGCAGCACACCAATCACAAGGATAAAATGCATTACACAAGGATTTGGGGAAAGGCTGTACTTAGGCTGCATTTGGCATCAAATTCATCAAAATCCACTTGCCTGCTCTGGAGGAAGGAGTGAGGACTTGAAGAGGGGCACCATCAGTTGTCAGCAGCCAGTGAATTTAGTGTTCAATGAGATACACAGCACTGAAGACTGGCTCATCTTTATCCAGACTCTCACTTCCATCACCAGAGTAACTACTGAAATGAAAGGATATTTTTGAAACAAAGTAAAATAGCTTCTAGAGCAAAAAGCCATCATCAGCTCCTTCTTAGTCTGAAGTGTGGTGATGGGATGTTATGAAGAACAAATCCCAAAAGAAAAGTCTGTAGACCTTGACAGGGGCAAGAAAAAAAACTCTCTCAAGCATCCTGGATTCAGCCAGGCTTGAGGTGACTGTGAGACAGCATCAGTACAGAGATTAAGCTGGGAAGATGGAGTGTTAGTTTTCCTTTTGCAGGTCATACTCAGAATTTCTGTTTGGGACTGAAAAAGTACTTGACTCAACTGGCTTTAAAATCACAGAATCATTTAGGTTAGAAAAGTCCTCAGAGATCGTCGTGTCCAATCAGTAACCCAGCACTGCCAAATCCATCACTAAACCATGTTCCTGAATGTCACATCTACATGTCTTTAAAGTATCTCTGAGGACAGTAACCCCCCCACTTCCCTGGGCAGACTGTTTTGGTACTTAACAAAGCTTCCAGTGAAAAAAACTTTCTAGTGTCCATCTGAAATCTCCCCTGGTGCAACTTGAAGCCCTTTCCCGTTCCTTGTTCTGTTACGTTGGAGAGGAGACCAACCCTTACCTTGCTACAGCCACCTTTCAGGTGGTTGGAGAGTGATCAGGTCCCTGCAGAGCCTCCTCTTCTCCAGACTAAAGAATTCCAGCTGACCCAGCTGCTCCTCAAGATTTGGGTTCCAGACTCTTCTAAGGAAATAAATTTTACCTGGTTTGTATGTCTTAGTGCCACCTCCCCTCAGTAACGTGTGAATTGTTTTGCCTGTAAAGCCACCTCTAACATGTTAGAGGCATCAAGGATGTAAATTCCTCCAAACATCACAGAAGCACACAGCCAGGTGGAGAAGAGAGACACAAGTCTGTGTCCCCACAACAGGGGCTGGCAGGAGCTCAGGTGTCTTTTGGACACCAAAGCAGTCAGTCTGTTTTTGACTCTCAGGAGCTCTCAGGAGTGTTCCAGCCACAGCAAAGATATCCAACAAGGCAAAACCAAACAGAGCACCATGGAAAACCAGGCTACATGTTTTTTGCTATTCCTAAAGTGTGGCTGTTTTCCCTGGAAAGTTCTTTGAAGCCTTAGAGCTGGCAGTCCTCCTGTCATGGAAATCTAATAAAAACACCTTGCAAATTCTATAGGCCATAATAATTTATTTTCTCCAGCTGGTTGTTCCAGATCCGGAATTAAAATTAAATGCACACATTTCAAAATTTCACATTAGCTAAGTCTAATCTCTACGTATTTACACAAAACATCATGAGTTCCACAGACCCAAGGGTTGCATACTCTATAAACTTAGTAGTAGTAATTATTTATGTTAAGAAGATATCTTCACGGCCAGAAGGACTAGAAATAACAGGTTCAGTTCAAAACATTTTAGTTTCTAATGAACAGATTCATGACCATAAAGTAAAAAAAAAATAAAAGCACAAATACATAAATAAAAATTCTTACAGTTTCAGAGATTAGTTTAAATGACATTACACTGAAATCTATAATTATCCCAGAACTTCAGTAGTGGTTCTCACAGCACAAGTAATAGTGATTATATTTTAAAGTACTATACTTCTTCCAAAATATAGCTTAAGCAAGAAATTTGACATGAAAATACAAGTTTATAGAATCTTACCTGGACCTATTGAGGGCAAGCAATAGAAAAGAACAGCTAGATATTTTTTCTATTACTACTTTATATGGAATTATGCAAGAACAATTTCACTAAATTATCATAATTAAGCAATAGAGATTGTACTTTTGTTTCAGCAATAAATATTTTCACATTTCCATTTGCACCACTAAGTAGCTCAAGAAATATTTACAATCTTTGCACTATGCCATGTAAAAGCTGTAATAAGAATAAAACAAATTGCTGGGGTCACTTCTTAGAGCAGTAAAACCTAAAAATATTATTAAATATAAAACACAGTTTTTAGTAGCACCCACAGAAATCTGAAACAGTTTTGAAATGTCAGACTGGGTTTTGGGTACCTAATTTGCACAATTTTAATGAGATGTGAACTGTCAGCTTTACATTTTAAAATGCACACTTACTAAACAGATATCTCAGCTCTACACATACAAAAATGATTATTATAAAACAATATATATATTGGAAACTGCCAATAATCCTGAGTCTATGTTGTGCATTATCTGTACATAAAACTCGAATTAAAAAAAAAAAATTAAATCATTCAGAAATATTTATTTATTTTACTGATAAAAATATAAAAATAAAAATACTTCACTGACAAAAATTGTTATCCTTCTTGTTTTTAACTATTTTTGGATTTTCTTTTTCGCTGAAGTAGATGATGGTTTCCTGTTTTTGGTTGGCATCATTAGTGTAATGTAAAGACTGGAGCATAGGTATTCCTCTTAAGAGATTAATCCTTTCCACCTGATTTTCTAAGGCATATGTTCTAGTAATTATGGTTTTCCTCCTGAAAATATACTTGCTCACTTAGCAACAGTTTATTATTATTATTAAATATCTTTCAAAAAGCAGTTTAGTTATTTGTGGTCTCTTATATTTTCCAATTTGCCTTTTTTCTTCACTGTTCACCTTAAAAACTGGTAGAAAGTGTTACTTCTTTTTACTCAATTGGTCAAGCAAAATATGCAGATGTCGAGGAGAAACAGCTGAAAATAAAATTGGGCACTTGTTTTTCTGTAAATTCCATGCCTATAGAAATTCTACACTTATTTCACAACAAAATTAATGCCAAAATAGAAGAGGTTTTCCTTGACTTACAGATTCAGGTCTTTTGAGCCAATCCCTTGCCAAAAGTTCCCCTTTCTCATTTTTTTTTTCTCAAGACCACACTGCAAGAGCTCTTTCTCTATGTCCCTGTTGTGCTTAGCTGTCTCCCTGTCTCACACACTGCTAGTTTCAGATAAATTCCTCATCTCTGCATTTTTTACAAAATCTTCAAAGAAAATTTGGACTCATTATCCAAATTTCTGTGTGGGTAATGGTTTCCCGTTGTTCACCAAAAGAGCTTTTAATTTTTCCTTGATCTACTCTAAATAAAAGCTGGTTTTCAAAAGATAGTTCAATACATCTGCATCATCACTCTTTCTCCCCTAATATTAATTTTATCCTTTGCCTTCATACCAACTTACCTTGTGGCATCATAAGAAAGAAAGCAGATTTCCACATGACACAAATTAAATATGGATATAATTACATGTTATACATATAATTTTTACATCAGGGCAATTTTACCTCAACCCAAATTGGTTTTGTGGCTGTCCAAGCCTGCCTCACTGATTCCTACCCAATTTGCTTTCAACCACCCAGGATGGGCATCTTTCACTGAGCCCCTGAGGAATGTCTGTTGTTGCTGAGAATTCTGCTGACTGAGACAGGTCTTACTCATTTTGTTCTAATGGAAAATTCATCTCTGTCACAGGAGTATCCTGCCATCAGTCTGTGCCAAGAACTCACATCGACATCAATGGGAGTTTGGAGTGCATTGTGCAGGTAGGGTATAATCATCATTATTTATTAAACACTAATGGAGTCCCAGGCCTGGATCATTAAAAGTTACAGTTGAGATGCAGTCTCTATAAGACTGGTTATTCTTTAGGAGTGGTGATATTTTCTTTTATTCTCTGTTTCTTTGCTGTGTTTCCACAATATTTATCATGAGAAGCCGGTGGTTATTTGCTTCAACAATTAGTCTAAGTGTGACAGTGAACTACTGAAACTATTTGGAAAACCATCTAGAAAAAGTGTATTATAATGATTCTCCTAGAAGATGACCTGCATTGAAGTCAGGGTCTAGTTAATCTTTGATAGTGATCAAAATGTGTAATTTGTCCTGTAATTTGTAAATCTCTCATACTCACCTCTCCTAGGATTATGCTGTGTTCTGAACACCCCACCAAAGTCTTCAAAGATAACCAGGCTAAATGAGGGATCCAACATTTATTTTATTAATTGCATAAAATTTATCTACCTCACCATCTTGTGTAAACAGTGATTTTTTTTTATTCTCGCTGTTTCCTTTCATTTAAAAACCAAACAAGTCTGTGAAGCTCCTGATCTAGTCTCAGTTTTCTGTGCTTCACTTTACCTGCCTTTGTGATCACAGAACTTGACTAAGGCAAAGACAGCAGCTCATGGAATTATTTCAACGACTGTTTAGTCCAGAAATTAGTCTCCTGAAGCACCAAGCTGTTGCACTCTTAGCACATTGCATTTGATCCAGCCAGATCTATTTTTTCTTGTTCTGTTATTAATGAACAAAACAGACCTAAAGCCTTATTTTGTGCTATTGATCACATTTTGCCCCACAAATCACTCCTCCTGCACAATCCTTCAGCTGCCTCCTGCGAGGAATTCAGCAAGTACAGAGTGAATTTCTAATCAGCTGCGACTGTTCAGCACTAGGGCTGGCAATTATGCTCCCAGTGCCTGTATCTGCAAGTGTTATACATTTGTATTTGCTTCTTGCTGAGATCACACAGTTGGGAAAGCAATCATGCTCCATTACTCCTGGGTTTGACTCTTGGCCCATATGGCTGCTTGAGGATGGTCTTTCAGTGCTTTGCTTCATTTATAGCTAACATGGTTAATGACTCTGCTTTCTGCAAGTCCTGAGCTGCTTTTTGTCAGTGGGGAAAGCTTCCCCTCTCTCACATTGCAGATTTCTGTTCTACCTAATGACAACTGGACAAACACTCTTTTTTTGGGATGTGAGGAAAGGAAAGATGAAGCAAGTGGTTGCCCTTTTACTACCAGCAATTTTATCTGGGAATGGATTATATGAGAGTTTTCAGTCTTGCTCCAGGGAGTACCACTGTCCTAGGATTGCTTTACTTAAGGTCACAAATGATTTATCACCAGCTGCTGATTCAAGTTAAATTACAGTACCCCTGCTGATGGATCTTTCTGCTGCCTTCAGTACAGTAGATCTTGGAACTTTGTGGAACCGTTTGAAGCAATTGCTTAGATTATGAAGCACCATCCCCGATCGGTATCGTTCAGAATTGATGGTGTATTATCAGGTTGTAACTTGGCAATTGTGGATCAAGTTCTGCCTCACTGGTCACATTGCTCCTCAGAATATAATATCTTATAATCCTCTCTTTTTATTTGCTACAGATGTGGATGGAATTCTCTAGCAGCACAATATTAATTTTTACTGTAACACAACATATAGATGTATTTGTCTTTTACAGTTTAGCTTCTTGCTGCAGTTTGGACCACATCTGTTTGTTTTACCAAAGCATGATCTTGGATAGTCACAAATGGTGTGAAACCAAACTGAGATAAAATATAATTGCTTTTGGCAAATCCTATCTGTCTAGTAGGTGGTTCTTTCTAGGCAATTGAAACTATCTATGCATATCTAAAGTATGCATCTGGAGCTGGTCAGAACATTTTCATTAAATGAAGTCTCATCAAAATATGCTGCTTTGTCAGAGCCAAAAATTTTGCAGAAAACATGTCTGTTTACGTAAAGCTTTAATCAGGGAGGTACTCAAGATTCAAGGCTATTGGTCATTTCTGACTGCAAAAGCAGAGAAGCATGCAGTCTGTTTGAAATTCCAAGATTTTTCATCTCAAACCAATTATTTCTAAAAAACATTCAGGAGGTTCTACTTGTGTTCCCATGCCAACTGAAGACAATGCTGACACCACAAAAGCTGCCACGAAGCAATTACCACCCTCTGAAAGGGATGCTCACAAAAGCTGTACCTGCATCATCCCTTCAGCTGCACAGAGCACCATGTGTAGGTTATGGTGAGTTCAGAAGCTGAAGGACTGGGGTGGCATGGGGCTCTGTCATGGTAATCAGTAGTTCACTTCACCACTGGTCCTTCACTGCTTGAGAAGTTGTAATCAACATAAACAACTGCTTTGTGATAAGAGATTCCAGGAAAAAAAGAACACTTCCACCTCTGAAAAAAAAAAAATCAATTCCTAGCCAGAGAAAAGATAAAAATTCAAAATCTAATGTTTTCCAGAAATTAATATATGGAGGGAAATTAGGTAATCAATCAACATGCATTATTATTTAAATATTTGCAGCATGTTTTTGCTATTCCAGGAGGTTTTAATGCTTTAATTAAAATTTTAAACTTGTGGAGATAAGCTTTTCAATGTGAGAAATATTCATATAAAATTATTAATCTCTCAAAATCTTGACAAACTACAATATGCCTTCCCTTAGCATTTACTCTTACAGATCTTTCTGTTTCCTAATCCAAAGGGTAAACCCAGCTGAATTCTGTCAAAGTACTAGACACTTGTATCCAGAAGAGAGGTCTAGTCATGGCTCATTTACCAAGCCCTGGTCAAATGGACTTCTCAGAGATGTTTTGTTTTCCATCACAGAGCCCAGCTGGGTGATCCAAAGACACATCACCCTCCCCCAGGTTCTACAGCCCCAAGCAGGGACCTCGTAAATCCATGTGCTGGGGCCAGGCAGTGCCGGGTGCTGGGGCTGCGCAGCTCTGCATCACTTCAGGAGCTGCAGCTCCGCATCTACAAACACAGCTCCCTCTGTTCCAGTAGATCTTCAGGTCAAGTACTCACCTTCAAGCAGAGGGGGATGTCTGCTTCTCATTCCTTTAGAAAGGTCAGGGAGTGCTTTTAGCAAGACTTCTTGAAGATCAGCCAGACAACAAGAGACGTGTGCAGCAGACACACACAGGTGGACATGCTCGCAGTTTGAATGGCAGAGCCGACTCCAGGCTTGCCCAGGCCAGTGCACGCCCTTCACACAGGGACATACAGGTGGCCCTGCTACCCTCACACTCGGTCTGTTCCCTGCAGGCAGCTGAGGTGTTTTCTTTGTGAGACAGAAGGGCAGGAAAACCCAGTCAGCCCCATCCTGCTTCTTCCCTGGTTTGGGTAGAAAGCGTGTAGGTGATCGCTTTATTGTAAATGGCTCAGTAATAAAAATATCCATAAATAATATTAAATCACGTAAATAATTGACATTTAAGGTGTGCCACACAAAGCACAGCAACAGTCTGCTTGGACAAACAGCTCTCAATTAGTTGGTAAAGCAAAAATTGCAGAGGCATGGAAAAATGTTTTATCTTTACATGCATGCTACCTCTGCACCCCTGCTGATGGCCACCAAATGCATAAATCTGCTTTGCATTAGCCACAGTCAGCAGGGTCAACTGGTTGTTACAAGCTGGAAATACATTGCCAATATTATAAAAAGGTGCATTAACACCAGCAGTCTTCCACACACAGTTTGATGTTTAGTATTGGTGGATTTCAATGACTATTTTGATTCCAGACAATTGGAGTTACCCAGTTTGTGCACAGACCTGTAAGCATTTTCTTACATGTCAGAGCAGGCAATATATTGCTCATGATCCTGGGGACTTTCAGGACATCTTTAGTGCCAAATATACACATATCAAATATTGACACCCTCACTTTTCAAACCAAGGGTGGTGAGGCATTAGGACTGGTTTCTCAGAGAAGCTGTGGATGTCCCAACCATGGGAGTATTCAAGGCCAGACTGGATGAGACTTTGAGCAACCAGGTCTAGTGAAAGGTGTCCCTGCCCATGGCAGGAGCATTGGAACTGGATGATTTTTAAGGTTCTTTCTATAGTAAGCACTGGAAGGACAAAAACCTTGCAAAGTATCTTCTTGATTAGCTCACTGGAAGAAACAGTATGTCACTCTTCGGACATCTTCCCTTATATTTTCTCAAACCCTTCAAATTCATAGCTTTCTGTTTCAGACTCTGAGATGGCACTCTTGCTCACTAAGTCTAGCATGATAGCACAGTTCAACACTACTATTAACAGCACTGATTTAACTGTTACAGAAAAATAATATATTTTTCTTTTACATCAAGTGGTCCTTTCTGCCCTCTGTCTTCACTATTTGTTGCCTTGCTCTAGTTTTACACTCTGTTGTGTATTTATTATTGCACTGCCTAAAGCACTGCAAAGAGAGAAATATTCCCACTTCTAATGCTTCATCATTACAAAGTTTCCTGTTGAAATAAGTAGACAGAATTTTTCACAAGCATTTAACATTGACAGTATCTTTGGAATCATAGTTTGAAAAATAATAATCCTAGATATGTAGTTATGGGCATGAAGTGATCAAATCTGCTTTTTGCCTTTTGTCTTGCATCTTGATACTCCAGTTGGGCTCTGCCAATAGTGACCTGACTTGCTTATTTATACAAATTACTTTTTATAAGTTTCTCAAAGCCATTTACAAAGGCATCAGGCATTGTCATGGTCTCTGCAGATGTGGAAAAAGGCTAGTAAGAGCTGATTTTGTTGCACAGTGATCTGAGTATGAGACACCAGCACTACTTCCAGTCCAGTACTTTAACAACTTTTGATCTTAATTTGTAAAAGACCTTCCCAGTATTTGGGTATGTCAAAAAAATAGAAATCAATGACACTTTACTCAGTCTGAGAAAAATATAACCAGTGTGTTTTTTGGGGGCTGGGTGGGCATAGTAATTTTCTCAAAAATAGTAACTCTTCAAATGCTCAGTGGAAATAAAGTCCACACAGGATGTGGGAAATTATTAAAAGCCCTGTGTACAATTAAGACTTACATTATAACCATAGCTGTTCCTCTGAATAAAATTAACTTCCAAACATCAGAGTTTACATATCTTAGAGAAAAATTTAGGAACCAAATTAAAATCCTAGTCAAATCTTTCCTGCTGCATCTTCCCTCTACACCTTGTTTAAACCTGATTTTTTAATGGGTTTGGGGGAATGGTCTCTGGGTCTGGAGTTATGTTTTTCTTTTGGGGTTTTGTTTGAAATTGCAGTGCAGGGGTTTTTGTCTATTTGGACCAAGCTAGATTTTCACTGAAACTTCCTCCATGCTATATCTGCTAAGCATCCTTAAGCCTGTCACCCAACAGCTCTTCTGAAATTTGTTTCAGGTCGCAAAATTACTTCCTATATAAAACGTGTGCCAGCCTTTTTTGCTGCACATCATTTGTATTCACATCAATTTGCTTCTGACAGTTGGATGTTTCAGTATCCCAGCTGCATATGAGAGAGGTTGGGGTGCAGTAGGAGCCTGATGAGCCCCGATGGATGGATTAATAGATTGTGGATCTATGAGTGCTCCAGGCAGAGACCAAGGACCTACTGTCGTCACCACTTGGAAGCACAGAGGGGAAATACTAATTTGTGACCCAGCTTACCCAGTTTTGTAACTTGACCTGCCTTGTGGGTACCTAGGGCAGAATGGTCCTTTGGGAAGTCACCACGTGCCTGGCTTGAAAACCAGCAGCCCTGCAGCATTGGCACAGAGAGCACACCATTAACAGCTTATTTCTCAGAGATTAGGGCCACAGAAGATCACTTGACCTGAACTCCTGGGACTTCCAGCCTGTAATTAGCCTGATTTGCTGCCTTAACCTTTCTCCCTGCATATTCCCATCTAGAGAGTCTAATTAAAGCTCCTGAACATGGTAAGTTTCAGACTGGCCTGAATTGCCTACTGCAGCTTGCCTGTACCTATCCAGCCCTACAAACACTGGGGTGGGAGAAGATAGATGGAAAGATGCTCCTCCTATCTCAGCAGGGCTAGGAGCAGATTGTCCTCCCTCCTGCCCATCTAAACATGACAGAATGGAGGTGAAAAGCACAGCAGGAATGAGACCTACAAGGAAGCAACACAGTTGCCAAAAGTTGCAGTAAATGGGATTGTAGTGGTTCATTTAGTTGTATTTTGCTTGATATCTATTTACTCAAAATGGGACATGTTCTGTCCATTTTCAGTGTGTGTTGTCAAGTGAACAGAGAAAGGCAATGACTGTTGTTCTCATCTGCCACTGTGGGCCTGTATGGCTCACCCAACAGAAGCAGGTTAAGCACCACTGTCCTACACAAAAGGCATGGGAAGAACCCATCTGACAAGCCATGTACTCTTCCTGGCAGTGCCTAGTAAAAATAATTACAGGAGAAGCATAAGACCTGAAACTAAGCAGCACTTCATTCTCTTCTCGTGGATACTTTCTCCTTTGGAACCTTGACTTAAAGCCCAAAACAGCACAGGGAAGACACTGCTTTAGGAAGGTTCTAGTAATAGCACCAACAGCTCAGAAATGAATAGCATATGCCTGTCTGGATCAGGCTGGTCAAACAGCTTTGAACATCACACTACATGACCCTTGACACAGGACAGGTTGATTTATTACACTGTTAGCCCTCCTGACAACAGGCACTGTGGGCTTGGCACTGTCTGGTCATTTTTCTAGCTCTTTGCACATTACTGGCACCTATATTCTCTAACATATTACATCAGACAGCTCAGCTACAGAATACTAAAAGCCCTTCTCTCCTGCATCACTCTTTTCCTCTCTCTGTTTTCCCAGGTAGTGGATGAATATGTGAATCTAATGCAGGACAGGAGGTTAATATTCATATCAGCAGAAAGAATAAATATGCATGATGTAAGTAAGGTTAAAAGGATGGAGTAGAAGGTGTTACAGTAAAGCATTTGCTATGATTCTTATTAAGTGATGTCCAATTACCCATAAAAGATGTTCCCTGATCCAGAAAACACGGTCCCATAAATGGCCCTGCATTTTGTGTGCCAGGGAATAATCCAAGACAGGGGACATTCCAATAACAGATTTCTGAGTAGAAGTCACAACAATCCTCTACATTTCAAAGGGTTACAAACTGTTACAGCTCTGTAGTAGTAAAGAATTATGTTTCTTCGATGGCCACAGGCAGAGCACCAGGTTTGTAAACCCTATGGACAAAAAGGCTTACTTTAGAGCAAGGATGAATAGCTTAAAGCTCTTGAACTAGGCACAGCTTCCAAATGTGGTTTCAGTATTCATCATGCACCATGTTCATACATCACATGCAGGGCTGGCTTGGCGACTGCTGAAGAATATCAACTCAGAGCAGCACTGTGAGGAAATAAATCACTTGCAGCTATTAAGACAACCATCACTGGACCATCCCCCAAGGATGGCCAGGACAACTGCACACCACAACAGAGTCAGTCCTTCTGCACCCACTGTAAAGGCAATGAACCAGCTCAGACATCATTTGTTGTCCTCACTCTCTGAAGCAAACTTTGCAGCAGTCACCTGACCAAACACTGTCATTGACTGAAATTCTGTCTAATGCTTGCTACGAAAAAAGAAACAAACCTTAGAGCAGTCCAGACAAGGCATGTAACTCAGCTTAGGGATTCACTGCCAAAGATATATTCTATAATACCAGGGTGAACTTCAGCATCCCTGTAAGAGTGAAGAAATAAAAAATAACCACCATGAGTTTAACTGCATTATTAAGATTAGGTAGGTAATTGCATAGAAAAAAAGAAGCCCAATGAAGGTAAAAAAATTAAGCAGCTAAAGTATAAAATGCATGTAAATGGCAAAGGGGACTGTTTTAAGACATCACTGTGAAGGCACACTAGAAAGCAAAAAGATTGATAAAGACTTTTTCCCTCAGTTCCACATATACTGTCACAGAGGAGCAGTGAAAAGACAGCCTGCTGAAAATAGAATCTTTGTGTCAATAAGGAAATAAGGAAAATGGCAAATATGCAACTTTTTAGAGGCATAAAGAACATGAAAAAATACCTCTTTCCCAACACAGTATCCTTGCCAATGGTCACTCAGTCATCGCCAAAATATCAGGGCAATGTAAAAGAAGTCAAGACCATAACAGACTAGTTAGATGAACAGTTTGTATTAGTGTTCATTATATTCCATCTTTCAGCCCTTCTCTGATGAGTGAATATGCTAAAAAAAATCACTTCAAGGCTAAGAGTCAGCAGAGGGATGTGCAGAAGAGCCAGCCCAGACTGTACTCATTCTCAACTTCCACAAAATCTGGGTACTGAGTTGTAACTTGAAATCTACATTAGCTCTGGCACTGAAACATGATGCTAACTTTTCTCAGAGATTTCAGAGGAAGTGGAAGCTGCACATACAAATTTTCATGCTAAGTGAAGTGGTTACACTGAGCAGAATGCATAGAATTGGAGCGTGTGTTCAAATGCAACAGGTAGGTGTCTAATTGATTTTTCTACTGGGAGTCATTTCTCACAATCCAGTTAATGCTGTTTGAAAGAGCAATGAGCAGGTAGAGCAAGATTATACAAAAGGGCCTGAACACACCCATTTGCAGAGCCTCTTAAAGAAACTAAACTTCCACACACCTTGTATATATAAATTACTCTTTAAATGATAGGGGGAAATAATCAATAATAAAAGTTCACACTGCAGGAATTTCAGTAAGGCCGTCTCCCAGGGAGCTACAATAGAGCCTGCCTTGCTCAATATGCCTGCAAACAGCCTGTATAAGATCACTGTAGTGACAAATCTTCAGGATGAGATAGGTTCACTAACCCTACAGCAGAGGCTTCTGAAAGGTCTCCAGCCTTCAGTAAATGGGCTGTCAGCTGAACGGCAACACTGACAATTGCAAAATCATTATCATCAGGGGAAAACCAGCAGTAATATGTTACATATTAACTACTGCTGCTTAAGAACATGGCATAACAATGGCCTATCTGAGCCAGGTCCACCTTGCACAAAATTCTGACTGAATGACTGAGACCAATAGCAAAAGTTTAGAGAAGCATGGAAAGGAAATTAATGGTCCTTTCCCATCATACTGTCCCATCTCCTGACACTGTGATGCCTGAAACTCCTGAACCAGTAACATTCCTTCTGTTATTTAATAGTCATTGATTAATTTTTCTGTCATTAATTTCTTTAATTATTTATTTAATCCGTGTACTTTTGTGGTATTTGTCCTATGCTGTAGCAACAAGTTCCTCAGTGAAATACTGCATTTTATAAAAAGAAATTAGGACAGTTCTCTGACAGCTCAGTGGCCTGAAGTAATCAAATAAAGAACTGCTATTAAAAAGGGAATTAATTGGAAAAGTGTAGCAAAAATATAGGAAACATCATAAAGCCATGGTGCTGGTATGTGTTGTACCCACATTTTGATGACTGGACTCTGTACTGGTCATCCCAAGAAAGCAAAGTTAGAGTCTGTGAAAGAGTGTAGGGGAACAGAAATATTGTTGTGAAGTCTTACATAGGATGATGTTTTAAATAAAATACTTCAGCTTGTAAAATGAGATAAGGAAGGAATGATAGAAATAAATCAGAGCAGTCTGAACAGGAAGAATTCAAACATAGGAGTGAGAAATATCTGTGGTTTCCATAATTTTTCAGTTTTTACTTCTTCTAGATAACACCCATACAGATTAGATTTTTTTTTTAGATTTTTCAAGACCTAGAATAACAGGAGAACAAAGCTGCAAGTATTTGCCATTGACATTTCAGGTTTTACTTCAGGAACTGGGAAAAGTGGAAAGAAATCCTAGGATTTCTGTTTCTGCTGTTCCAGAGAGCTCACAGTGACAGACCTTCTGCAGCCTTAACCATGTTTGAGACAGGAAACTGTGCTCTTTAAATCCTTACATCCCTCTTGAGCAGGGAGGTTGGACCAGATGACCCACTGTGGTCTCTTCCAACCTGATCCACTCTGTGATTCTGTTAAACCAAAGCAATCAGCATTTTCTATGACAGTTTCTTTCAAAGAATTTTTACAGAGCTCAGTCCTGCAACAGGGTATTTGCTGCCCTGTTTTCTAGAGGACACCCTTTTTATCCTTTGGGAAGATAAAGGGGTTGGGAATTTGGAGAAGGAAATACCCATATAGAACTGTACTATGAAATAAAGACTTTCTGCAACATTCTTATAATCCATCTGTCCTCTACACAGACAGTGTAGTATTCAGAGAAGAATTAGCTAAAGAATACTGTAGCATTACTGTGATGTGGCAAGGGAAATGTTTTCATTTTCATTTCATTTTCATTTTCAAAATTCAAAGAATTTTTTTCAGTGTAAAGTTAGTATTAGAGATGTGTTTCTGAATCATTACCATACCAAAAGCACAAAGAACTTACATATAAAGCAAAGATTTTTTTTCTCCCCCTTGCTAATATAATTTTCTAATGCGTCTAGAATCACTCTATTAGATTGCAATATGGTCATTAAAATATATAGGGAAAACATCTGATACACATCAGGATTTGACTTGAAGAAGAGGTGCATGATGTGAATTTTCTGTATCATTTCTGATGTGTATCATGTACATGATGTATGATTGTGGCTCTAAGAATCCAGTGTATGCTCTTTCTCTCCCCAAAAGCTATTTGATAGCATTAATACAATGATGGCTTCTTACTCCAATCTCGTGAGGCTTTTGAAAATTATATAGATTTGTGTTCAACAAAGAATTTGACTTTTTATTAACCAACAACTAATTGACTGATGGTCCTTTTCATGTTTGTAAAGGTTAGATTCTCCCCATGTGACTGTTGCAAGCTACAATCTTCCTTTTCCTTTTTACTCTTAATCTTCTTCTACTTGAGAAGTGAAAGAAAAAAAATCTACTGCAGATGAGCCACAAATGGCAGATTTGAATACCCTTTGTCATTGAACAATGTGCTAACATTATAGCAAAGCAAGTGAGAAGAATAGAAAGAGAATTCATAATGCCCAATTTCCATTAACTAAGTCTTTAAACTTTCTATACATGTGGAAAGCACATCCCTAAGCTGTGGTGACTCAGCACACCCCCAAACCCTTCAGTACACTACTTCATCCTGACAGTGTGTGTTACAAAAGGGTGGGGATGGTCACCATTGCTCTGCACGTCCTGACAGAAACACTGGTGTCTAAATTGTAAGTAATCTGTGGTCCACCAAGGAAAGATCCACAAATTCATAACTGCAGGATACACAGGAAAGCATATCCACCACATGTGGATGAGAGATAGAGAGAACAGACCCTCTGAAGGTATTTCTGAGTAACAATAATTATGAAAAAAATAGCAAAAATCAAGACTTTGGAAACCTTAAAATCCTGAATTCTGGCAAATAGGGAGCCTACAAGAAAGATGGAGAGAGACTTTTTACGAGGGCATATAGGGACAGAACAAGGGGAGTAGTTTCAAACTGAAAGAGAGTATGTTTAGATTAGATATTAGAACAAAATTCTTTATTCAAATGCTGGTTAGATGTTGGAACAGGCTTCTCAGAGAAGTTGTAGCTGTCCCATTTCTGGAAGTGTTCAAGGCCAGATTGGATGTGGTGCTGAACAACCTGGTCTAGTGAAAGGTGTCACTGCCCGTGGCAGAGGGCTTGGAACTATAAAATCATTGAAGTCCCTTCAACACAAACCATTCTGTACTTCTCTTCTACTAATGTATGATTATGTTACTCAGCATATGAACAGACAGTGCTATAAATTGTACTAAATTATATCAGATGTTTTAAGAACTGACCCATAGAGATATTATTATTTCCTTATGAAATTTTTTAGTGATTTCTTACATTATATAGCAATCTCTGCCTAGCTCACCTCTAGCCAACCTTCATAAAGTAATCATTAGTTGTATTTATCCTACTTGTCATAGAAAAATATTAGTCAAATTACAATAGTGAAACATGGTATCAAGACAATATTCTATTAAGTCACGAACAAAGAAATTGATAGAAAAGTAATCAGAACTGGAATGGAGTCTACTTTTTTTCAAAATAGTTAAAATGTTCTTGTTTTTAAGCAAAGTAGTCATCTAACATATATGGATTTCAGTATCATGTGGGAAATTGTTCTTCAAATTGAAATAACGCATGGGCGGATGGTTGTGAAGTCTGGAATGTTGGTTAACACAGTGATTTTACTTCATCTGCATTTTCTTACAGGTTCATTTGAAAGGGATGCTACCAAGCCTAAAAGAGGGAGATGACAGAATTTTCTATGGGTAAATGTATCCTATTTATTATCTTCATTAATGGTTTGTAGAGAAAAAAAAAAAAAAAATAACAGTGATCATCAAATTTGCTGATTAAACAAAGGTAAATCACCGTGGAAGGAGAAGAAGACAAGGAGTGATGGATGACTCTGCAATACTAAAAAAACATAACAAAGTGTAAAAGACTAATAGCACTTTTTGCCATTAGCCCATGAGCTGGATGCAGCACAGAAAAGGAAGGTAGTGATATACTGACTGATGACAGAAGTATGAAGCCTCAGATGGTGATGCATCTCCATCTACAATCTACAGACAGATTATGCCTGTCCCTGATGTCTGCCTTCCCTCTTGTCCCCCACAAGCCCTGCCAGCTGAAAACCCATGGCAGTAGCCCAGTGCAAGAGCATGGAGAGACCCCACAGGGGCTGCACTGTGTGACTTGGCACTCTTCAGAGACAGAAAGGGATATGGAATACAAATTCTCACATCTGAGCTAAAAGTGAAACCAACTCCCTTGGCAAGTCCCACTTCTATAAGGTTACTTGCCATAGAGGGTGAGGAAAGCAAAGTGTCTAAAAAGCATCTTTATAGGACTCGGGTATCTGCTCTCAGGCAAGGATTATGACCTGTTGATAGAAGCATGACCTGAAGAGGTGATCAGCCCATCTATTCCATGTTTTCCTGCACTTGGCCTTTCCCATTATCCTGGATGCTCCATGACATGAATGTATGGAAGCAACGTCTGTGATGAGCAGTGCCCAGGGCAGTGCACCATCTCAGCATCTATCTCACTGGGAATGTGGCATGGGCATCTGATTAATCAACAGGAATCACTGAAAAACCATCACTTCAAGCTCAATTCTATCAATGGCAGACCTAAGCAGGCAGTACATATGCAGGCAGACATATTCAGGACTCTCTTTGCCATATGCTCCACAGTACCTGTAATATCCAATTTATACCAGTCTATAGAATAACCTCCTCATAACCACAGATAACAGAGATTGATGATATTGTTCAAAGGACATCAAACAGGTTTTGAACTTATTAAGAAGAATGAGCACAGCAGAATTTGAGACACCTGATGTTGGGATATTTCATGTTTCTAAAGTATTGCATAGCTTTCCTTACATTCTTGGAGACCTTATTTGTTCCTGGTTTACAATGTTCCAGAAGGAAAAAAATACACCCTTTGGCGTACAGGATGATTTTCATTTCACTGATGAACTGATAGCTGAGTTGTAGCTTTTAATACCAAAATAATTTTAGAAATCTATAATTTCTAGTTTATCTGAAATGGGAAATATAGAACTCATTTTTCATTTGCTAATCTAACTCTGTTGCTGTCACTGTACAGAAACGGCATGTGTTCAAAAAAAGAAGTGAGCATCCATTAAAAGCCTCTGCAAAGGAGATGCAGAAGTGCAGATTGCTGTAAACCACTGAGATTGCTTTTCAAGAGGAAACTTCTTGTTCAAGGCTTTGCTTTCAACCATAGTTTTTGCAAAGGAATGGAATTCCTCAGGAGCTAAAGAGAATCCTTGCCCTTCAATCCAAAAATGTGTGCTCAGGGGTGACAGTCTCCAGAGACAAAGATGCATAAACCCTAAATGATTACACTTCAAGCTCTCTTAGAAAGACACATCCACTGCTACTCACAGGGATCCATACCAGATAAGTGTGGTTTGGTAATAAAGATAATGGACCTCTATAATAGTTAGCCAGATCATTTTGCACACATATTGAGCAAGGAGTGAAAAGAAAGCTCCCACCTAAGTAACTCGTTTTGAAGAAATACTCCAGCACATGTAAAGCTTACATGGAAATTTTTTTTCCCTCTCTTTTCTTGATGTATAATGAGGGAAAAAAAAGTAGATTTGTCAAACTTGGAACATTTTTCAGAAATCTTTAATTTCAATTAATAATTCCTCACCTTAGGATACTGTTTAAGTTTTTTGGCCCAGAACATTCCCTCCTAATTCCCTCCTAAAAAGACAATGGACACCTAAATATCACAAGTTCTGTGGAGTCCCACATTCAAGTTCCTGTCAGACCATTAGACCTTCCCAAATGAACTATATGAACATCTAATATGTAGTTATTCATTGAAAATGCACAGGGCTGACAAGAAAGATTTGAATTTCCATGTGATAAAAACAGAGATGCTTCAGAGGCATGTTCCTCAGTGGAAATATTATTCTAATTATCTCATGGTGAGGTGGAATACACAGACCAATTTTTAAATGTGCATTTTATTCCATTTCACCACCAGTGATATAGCAGATGATTAGACTGGGCTAGATTTTTAACCAGAATAACAGTAGCCATCTTGACTGATGAGATGCCGGTCTTAGGTAGGGGGATTTTTACTCAGTTGTGAAATGTACTATTTAATTTGACAGTCAGTTTTCAATGTCACTCAAAATCCGAGACTGGGAGTGGTAGTGGAATTTTAATTCATTTTTGAGGTATGTCACAGCTCCCCTTATTAGAGAAAATGGAAGTCAGAATCACATGTTTTTGTTTAGAAATAGAGGTCTGCTTAACTTTAGGTTTTAGAAGGCAGAATGACTTTCACTGACACCATTTAGTCTGTTTTTAAACCATAATAGGGTTTCACTGAAACCATTTTACCATCATAACCTTACATTGTAATGGCTTCATAATGGCACTGTCAGAAAGGTCCTTATAGACTTGCTCTGAAATAGTTTCCCTATAATAACTTCATATCTCTGACTTCATTGTAATGATTTCATCGTGAGGTCATGGACTAGCAATGAATCCCTTTTGCCACTGAAATCTTAGAGCTCCTCATTACAGCCTCAGTCACCACAGAATTGTGATGGGGCTCCACTGGATAACAATGAAACCGTTTCCTTATGATGCATTAGGCTCAAATAATATCACCACCCTAATGATCTAGTCAGGGGTTAGGAAAGAGTGAGCCACCCCTTGCTCTTTTCAGTGTTTCAGTTTGGTGTTTGATGCCAAGGGCTGAAGGTGTGTGGTTTGGCTTCTGAACTGCCGCCCCTTCTCTTGGAATTGTGAATGGTGGCTACACACCCTGCAAGAACAGCCAATTCTAAAAGAACAAAAAGAGTAAGAGAGCTTTTTTACTGCTTCTGGGCCCCAATTCAGCAAACACTTAAGTTCGTTCCTCTTTAGCAACAGGTCTCTGACTAATTTTAAGCCTGGATTCAAATCTCCTTAACTCCAGCATGATCTAAATACATGGGCAGGTGGTTTCTTGTGTCAAGTCAGACTTGTGAACATTGTCTGCAGCACTGAGCTCGTGTTCTCACATGCTCAACCTAGCTGCTGCAAGAAAAATCCTGAAAAGTGATGCAGGTTCTGAGCTCCTGCCAGGGTCAGTGGAACCATCAGGCCCTACAGATGTGGATTTACAGGGAGTGCCCTGCAACAGCCTCAGCTCTCCCATCAAATCCACAGCCCTCCAATCCCACAACTCTCCACTTCTACAGAAACTTGTACCTACTCTGTTTATTCAGCTTTCTTTGATAGAACAAATACTCCTGATAAAACTTCTTTAATCAAGCTGACCTAATGAAGCAGACTACTCCCTCTAGCCTCTCAGCACTGGCTATCTTCTGCCAGAATCCTAAAATCCTTGCTGTCATTTTCCCTTCCTTGTGGACTTTAAAAAGTATGTTCTCAACAGACTTACATTTTAGGCTACTGAAACCTTGAGTTACAATTGTTCTGCAATTGTCCCATCACAAGTTTCACACTGGCTGATGTTCCTTGTGCTGTCACTGCTAAAATCCTCCCACCTTCACATCACTTGCTGATGCTGACTTAAAAAATAAGAAAAACCAATTCCCAAGTCAAAACACAAGCTATCCATGTATTTTCTACCTCACAGAATATGAAAGGAACCTAGGGGTGCTGATGCACATGAAAGCTCCTTAGAGCTAAGTAGAAAAATTGGAAAAATGTAGTTGTCTTAACATCTCAGCTTCTCTAAAACAGATGATGGGGAAGCCAGGCAATGGGGGTAGGCGTGGGCTCAGCCATGCTTGGCATTACTTCCTTCAGTTTGATACAGGTGGTATTATTAATGGAACCTGTAATGGTAAATATAGGGTAGATTTTTTTTTTTTTGTTGTTGTTACAGCTATCTCAAATGTTATTTTTCTAGGTTTATGCATGGATATGAGAATATGTCCAGAATAACACTGTAACCCATGCATGTCTTTACAACTTGTATCCACCAAGAAAGTGATAGTCTGTAAAAACCAGGTGGACAGTGAACTCTTTTAGTTAGTTGCAATCTGAAAAATAAAATGGACTCAAATCAACTGGGTATTTTTCAATTACTTAACCGGGGGGGAAGAAAATGTTGTTTCATTCAACACAAAAGGTTCTTTTGAAATCAAAATAAGACTGTTTTCAGATACCTGCTAAGAAATTCCAAAATTTATTGAGGGAAAATCTTTAAAAACCCTGTGTTCATATCCTTCATTTACTTATGCAATGGTTCAGCAACCACTGGATGAAAAAGTCTTGTTTTGGTACCTTCTACCACCTCTGAAGAAAATGTTGTCTACCCAGTTTCATTACATCCATTCAGGTTTTCCCTACTTCAGTGCCAGTTTTTTTTTCCCAATTTTTTTACTTCTAACTTTTTTCCAACACATTTCTAAAGAAAAAGATGGAATGGATGTCTTACCAAATACCCTTATTTTCCCTTTTGCAATCTGCAAACTACCTGGAAAAAAAAAATTCATTTAGCAAAGACAGTGAATCACATGTCTCTCCCAGACTAAAAGAAGAAGCAAGAAATCTAATATTTCTCTTATAGTTTACTATGATATACTGGCCCACTTATAAAAAGATTATTTTAAATAAATTGTCTCTAAATCCATAAAATAAACAAAGTCTCTTTTCGTAAGCTCTAGTCAATTAATCTGAAAATAATCCCATAAAGATTTTACTTAGAGCTCAGCATTTTCCCAAAACAAAAACATACACACTGATGCAGACAAATGACTTTCTGTTACAAAGGTGTAGCTACACATTTTTAATTGAATATAGAGTCTTTACATTGACTCTGTACTCCAACAAAATTTATCCTGATATTCAATAACAATAGCCAATATTCAGTTCTCATCATCACCATGTGAAAATGGTTTTCTGGGCCAGCCATCTACTTAATATAAGTTCTTATCAAACCTTGTTACATTTGGCTGCATAGCTTTAAATACATATAGTTTAAATCTTTTCCAGTGTAATTTAGAGTGCATGGCACATATATAAAAGTCAAAATGGCTATTACAGAAAATGCTTTCAGAAAGCCCTAAAAAATCAGATAAATGAAGTCTGAAGTCCAAAATCCTTCTGATCTAAGTGAAAAGCACTCTCTCTTTTAACTGTATGCAGTTGTATTGACTCAAGTGTTAGCATTCTTCACCTCTGTCAGTTTTATGGTTCAAAATATTTTTAAACAACAAAAAGCCCCAGCTGAAAAAAAAGCAAGGTTAGAAAACCATGCGTCAAAATAATGCAAGATGCCCAAAATCCAGAAGAGGTAGAATGTGTTCAAAAAGGGGGACTACAGATTCTGTAATACTTCCAAATGTAGAGAGACATTGCTAGACAACCACATCAGCCCAAGATTATTACACAAATGACCTCATGGATAAACTATCTGTAGTGAGACTTCATACCTGCCTTTTCTACACACTCCATGGTATTAGGCAAATGGTTGTGGGGAGCAGTGGGACAGAGAGAAGAAAACAGCTGTGGGCCAGAGTATGGGAATAACTAGATAAAGAAGAGTTAGATAAGCAAGACATGTTTAAGTAAGCTGAATTTTTGCTGCAGGTTTAGGAAGTTCCAGTGCCTTCCTAGGTGTGTCTGCAGGGAGTATTACTGTGTGTAATTTTGCTTGAGTGTTTGCTATCTCCGAGCAAAGCAGGCAAGACTTATGAGCATCTCCAGGTTACTAATTTCTCAACCAGGAGAAGCTGCCACTGGGAAGTGCCCTTTGATACCACCAAGCACTGCTCTGTAAAAGAGCATTCCTGAAACAGAAAATATTGGAGATGGTGTCAGTAGCTGACATTATAGTCCTGGAGGAATGATAAACCAAAGCTCTGCTTCAATTTGAGCTAAACCACCAGTGAATCCAATATAAAGAACCCAATATAAACAGGCATATCAAATATGCTTTAGCAGCCTAGAAGCACAAACTTCTCAGGTTTTCTGGGATAGCATGTATCTTAAATCATGTAGTGTTTCAAAAATATCTCAACTAAATAGACGTACTAGAAGTTTATATAGCAGATTGGAATTGTTGGGTTTGTTTTGGTTGTTGCTTGCATTTTGTGATGTTTTTTGTAAACACAAAACAAAGAAATAACTGTTTTCTTAGGTATAAAACCAAATATATTTTATTCACTTCCACCCTTCTGTCCATGTGTATGTGTACTTGAACACACTAAGTTTAGTCCTATGCTGTAAAACTGAATGGACTCAAAAGTCATACCGTGATGAATTAGAAGCACTTACATGCATTTACATGCACAGTCACCTGTAATTCTGCACCTTTTACCAAGAAAAGTATCACAGTGAGGAACAGACATTGCAAACTTAACCCTCCATGTCTATCTTAAAGCTTAAATAATAAATTTACTTGAAAAAATTCACATCTAAGCAGCTCCAGTTCTAGTAGATTCTTCCTTTGCACTATGCTCAGCTGCTTCTTTTTTTCATCACTCATTTCAGCACCTACCAGGGTGAGATGAAGTGGACATGAGCAGAGTTTGCAAGGAAAAAGTGTGGTGTCTATGTGATAATAAAAATATGATATCTCTTATCTTCTCCACCCTAAACCAATCCTTGAGCTTCCCTTTACAGACACTCGGTGACTACCTCTGCTCTGCTCAAAAAGATGGCTCAATGTGTCCCTGCTGGGTGGCCAGACATGGTGCTATCTCACATATCTGAGAAGAACCAATTTGAAGCATACACTCCTTTCTCCTATTTTAGGGGGAAAAAAAAAAAAAAAGGCAAAAAAACAAGAGCTGGAGGGGAAAAAGAAGGGACGAAGGAAAAAAATCTAGTCAGGCTGAAATTGCAGACCAGATCCCTCACCTTAACTACGTACACCACCCAGAATGCAAATTGTTGCTAGTAAAAGAGTGACTACCAAAAAACCCACCCTGCCATAATATCTTTAGACTAAATACACATATTAAACAGAGTTGCCAAATCTGCAGTGACGTGTGGCCCTCGCAATTTCTGTGAATTCCTGGAAGGTAAGTGTTAATTACAGTATGTGGACAAAAACTAATGACTTGTTTTGGAGTTAATGTCCCATTCAAAAAGGATTACTGTTGTTATCAACCACATCAGGCAATTAATGGCATCCATAATGCTTAAAAATTAACAGTGGCAGCATAGCTGAGTGACTATTTTGAAAAACTGGTCATTCCTTGGAGATTAATGAGCAATTTTCTGTCAGAGAGCAGAATGCACTCTGGTAGAAAACTGACAAAAGAGGCACCATCCTCAGGGGATTATTTTTAACAATCCATTTTGCTGTGCATATTTAAAAGGAAATTTGGTAGATATCACTGCCATTCCAGAAGTATATTCTCATTTATTTTTCCCCTTAAACAGCATAAGCCAATATATGACAAGTTACACTGAACTGGATATCTAGAATCTAAAATGAATAATTACAGGGGAAGAACCAACAAGGTGTAAAACACTGCATAAGAATTTTTTCCCAATTTCTTTCATTTAGGTTTGTTAGAAAATAAGTATCAGCATTGTAGGCAATTAGATTTCACTTAAATCACTCACAGTCAATTAATATGAACTGTTTCCCTCTTTTTGCTTAAGTGTATCTAAGCAGGTACTCTGTTTTAAAGTAAAAAGTTTCAGAAGAGTGTGATTAAATAAATTTAATTAGAACTATAATGAGTGTGATTCTTGATTGAAAGTTGAAGTGTGAATTGCCTTACTTTAAAACTTCCTTTTTTTTTCTTTTTTTTTTTTAAACCAAAATTTAGCCAAGATTCTATTTTGTTTCCCCACTTACCAGCACAGACTAAGACTGATCAGGTGTGTAGTACCCAATATAAACTTAACACAAATTATAGAAGGGGCCAGCAGCTCCCAGATATCCCAGCTCACACTGATATCTCTCATGAAAAACTGGCTGTGACCCACAGCTTGTGGGCTTGCAGTTCAGGTCCAAGTCTGAGTTTCTTTTATTTCCCTGAGGGTTGCTACCTTACTTCTCTCACAGAGCCTCAGCAAGTTCATCATTTATAGCTTTCCAGTCCACTTCTAATAAAATTATTATACATCACCACCAAGGGCATCCTCTCTGAGCCTGGAAGAGACTGGCACATATAATCAGTTTACTGGTAGGAGGGAAAAAGTTTCAGAGTGAAAATATTGCCGATTGATTTGTTTTGCATGGAAGTCTTCACGAACTAAGCTCCTCTTTCAGAGGCTGCAGAATTGTTACAGCTGTTCATGATGTACCCCTGAGCAGATCTCGTCCTGTCAGTGAGCCCAAATGACAGAGAAACAGTTGAACTTGCTTCTAGAGAAAGGGAAGCAAAGGTGGAAAAGGTGAAACAGAGAATTCAGGAGGCATTGATTCCCTCAGTGAAAATTCTGCAGTGGTCTAGGCTTTCCTGAGAATCAGCAGGCAGGTAAAAAGAAAAGAAAAGCATAAGGGAACTAGGCAAGCTTTAACAAAGATATTCAGGGCTACCTGAGTAAATTACTTTCCTCTTCAAGGACCTTCCTGAAAACAAGCAGGTTTTTTGTCTCATTCAGGATTTACACATTGCAGTTCCTAAAAGTAACCCAGTGCAGGGTCCCTGACAGTGTGTTTCTGAACAGTGTCCCTTCACTCTTCATCTTGGCTGCCATGGCTTTAGCTGCAAGGCTTGGCAGTGGTCCACAGCTTTGTCCCAGTGTTCTGGCGGCTGCTCCCCCAGCATATGGTCTATTCATTTTTTCCCCAGCTGTTATTCAGCCAGGGACACCATGCTCTCTCCCAGCTACAGACCTTTGTTCAGAAACAGGGAATCAATTTTCTCCTTATTAAAGGGGCACAAGGAGCAGTGGGCAAGTGAGCAGGAATTCACATGAACCTCAAGCATCCTAAGCCATGTGCTGATACAGGGGTTGCTCTCACTGAATAGTCAGTCAAGCCTTCAGGAGGCAATTCAGACCCTTTGGTGTGGAGCACTGTTTAGGAATAAGTGGCAACCAGCCTCCTTACCTCCCTACTATTTTTTCAACTCATTTATCCTTCACATTCTACTTCTTGGAGGCTCAGTGACTCTTTTGGAGCTTAGATTCCTTATGGATTAAATTACATGGTGCCTGTGCCAAAATGTGTGCTCCTGGTAGGACTTTAAGGAACCTTCTGTGTCTTTCAGTGGTGGGCCAAGTCAAATGAATAGAAATAAAGAATCCTCCACCTCTCCTTGAATTGCAGGGGTGTGATTTGACTAACCAGTTAAGGTAAAGCTGTGCAGAAATAGTGCTGCAAACTTATCTGACTTTACTTATGAATTGCTTTAAGTATTCTGCAAATAAGGACCTATAAGTTAAATTGTGTAAGACCATTTGACATGTGGAAAAGGTACACTGAAGGACTGTCACTGGCCCACAGCTGAGAAAGCCGATGAAATAAAACTAGAAGGAAGAAAAGATGGGGCCTGAGTTGAAGAAGGAGAAAAGGTTCGTGCAGCAGGGAAATCAAATCAGTTCAGTAGTCAAGGTGATTTTTACAAACTCTCATTAAGAAAACAGTTATCTACATGAAAAAGAGGTATTTCATGGCCTGCTTGCTTGCTTGGCAGCTGGCCACCAAATAGCCAAGACTAGTACCTTCTGGAGTTATTGGAACCTTCTTTCAACCACAAAAAATATTATTTGCTTTCAGTTCCTTCTAAATAAAATAAACAAAATATTATCAAGTACAAATTGAAAAAAAAAAAAGAAAATTTTCACATGAATAGGGTGCTGGACTAAGGAAGAGAAATTGCAAGCAACAGGACTTTCAGCCACACAGCCAGAAAACATAAGGATCTTAAGTATGAAAAACATCAAGACACATTTTCATTTATCACAGTTTCCATGATTTTTAATTGTCTGTGACAGTGTTGTGAGCCTAACAGCATAGGAGTCTGTTAAGATAATGGATTTATGGGCATAAAAATACAAAGAAAATGGATCACAAGCTTCACAACAGTTTCAGATGTAGCTGGAGTAAACTTGTACTTCCAATCTTAAATTTTTTACGTGTGTAAATCTGTCTTGGATTGTACATGGCAGAGGTTGGATGGGACTCAAAGAAAAAACCCCTTGTATCTCCCTGAAATTCCACCTGAGCTTACCCAGCATATAAGAGCACAGCAGTTTTTCTAGCACTTACTATATTCATTACTACCTGGGAAATATTCCCACTTGTGCTGCTGTTGTTTCAGTTACAGTCACAGCCACAAAGACAGTGGCAGTCTGGCTTCTGACTTCAACTCTGCTGCTTCTTTCTGTCATAGATTCATCTCCAGTAGGTCCTCAGTATCCTGCTCAGCATAACTTCCAGATCATCAGGTCATGTTAGGTCTGTTTCTTTTTCCTTCCTTCTTTTGCTATGGGATTCACTAATTCAATGCTGACCCCAGACCTTCATGTGAAAGAGAGAGCAGCCTCAGTTTGTGGATGAGGGCCAAGGAAAGAATGCAAACTCTTGGTGGGTGATCAGTTGCCAGACTTGTCCATTGCTGCAGTTTTCAAAATTTACATCAATCACTGTTTCTTTTGTCCTGAGGTAAACTGAAGCCCCTTTAGCATCCGCATACATTTTTGTGCTCTCACTAAATAGCTGGATTAGCGTAACATTCAGCTTTCATTTGAGAGCACACAGAGATAAAACAAGAATACTGGGAGAAGAGAGCAGGACACTGAAGTTGAAGTGACAGTGAGTAAGACAATAAGTGTAGACCTGAGTGCATGCACTGAAAGGACACTTAGTTCTAGTTTTCATTATTACAAGACAGCAAGACTACAAGAGCAGTGACCAGTAGAAAATCAGTGGGGAGGAAAGAAATCTTCTCCATGAAGTGGCAGATTAATTTGTACTGCAAAAGCCATGTCAGGGTCATGGTTCAATAGATTAGGGATTGTTCATAAAGAGCGTGCTAGCCTCTCCTGAGGTGTCTTGTAGCCCATAACAGAATGCACAGTGACAAATTTTGCCCAGGTCCCTACTTTTTAAATTAGGAATCATGGCCTCCTGTATAAGATAGTCCAGAGGACAACTCAAAACATTTTGCAATGAAATACTATGTGGGAGTAAATTGCATCAACTTATTTAATCAAAAAGTTTATTCTTTCCCCTGTCCTCCCTGTCACTCTTTTTTTTTTTTAATTCCCTCCTCTGCCTAATTTGCTGCTTATCTCCTTCTGGATTTTCTACTTGAGAACTCAACTAAGCTTTCTAAATTAGATGACATAGATAAGACACTTCAAGATGTGTTTATGTGTGCCTTGTGCTCAGACCAGTTTTGTCTTTCCTTAAGAGGTGGAAACATTAATTCACATCCTCTAACTATGAATATTGCCATGACTGACTTAACAATGTTCTGGTCAGCAATCACCAACCTCAAACAGATTTTTTTCTTTTTAAATTTCTGGGCTGAGACAAATTCTGCTGGTCAGATATGAGGCAGAGCATGTGAAACGAGGATTTAAATGGTAACCATACACAAACACATATGCATGCAGTTTCTGGTGCGGGAGGAAGGAAAAAGGTGAGAAATTCTCAGATATAAAATAGAATTGGGGAAACAAAATGAGTTTCATTCACATGTTCACTGCTAAGTAGATAGGCTAGAACTGTTCTTAAAGCACAGCACAGACTTTATCTTGTAGCTGCGTCTGAACAAATGTGTCAATTTTCAGTGGACAGACAAGCAAGGATTTAAGGGGATGTGAAAAACAGGGTGGGATTCTGGGTAAACCCCAGATAAGAATGTGGATTTCGCCTACTATGAAGGCATATCCATAGGAACCACTGGTATTTCTCCCCTCCTGTACTTTGGTATGGCCCCATTCCTTTTCAAACACAATTAAGTCTAACTACTTATCTACTAGTAGACCAAGACTCTGAAAGTTCCACTGAAATTAGTCAAGACTCCAGTAATTCCACTTGTCTTAGTGAATCTTTCTGCAGGAGCAGGTGTTTGTTAGCAGGAGAAGGGATTTCATAATCTGAACTCTACTTATTGAAAATCAATCTGCTGCCAGGATTATTAGAATCCCTGCACTGGGGATATAGCACCTCGGACCTCAGAAAATCTATTTCACTTACAGAAACTACAAATACACAAGTTCACAGGATTTATGTGAACCAACACAGGGATTCCTTTGCAGACCATTGCATTTTAGATAGTAGTGCAAAACTTTCAAACGTGTGTATCCAAAATTTGGGGGCATATTTCCCAATTTCTCCTTCGTAAGCTAATCAATCAAATATATTCACACATATCTAACTGTCTCCTTGTACTTTCCTGACATCCCAAAAGTAAATATACACAAATCATCTGGAATTCTGCTCCGTGTCAAGAGGAGTCCACCACATCTGTGAATCCTGCAGTTCTACTGAAGTATTAAATGTCTGTTAGGAATGCATGTTCAAGCAACTTTGGCTTGCTTTCATTCCCTACCTGCAAATGCATTTTTCCCTGGCCAGTCTATTTTCTGAGGCTCGCTGCTAGAGATATTCTAGATTGAGAATCTCTGACATACACCCTTGTTTGCAACCATGCACCATAAAATATTCTAATAAATCAGTTCCCTCCCCAAAACACCCCAACCCAATCCTTTGAGCTTTAGCACCATTCATTGACAGCCACCTTGCTCATGCTCCTCTGGAGAGACTTCACATAACAGATTGCTTCTTGGTTTTATCAGAATAAGTATCAATACAGGCTATCTCAACCCAGCAGCCTAACTTTTCCTTAAAGTACAGAATTATTTCTGTTGCCCACTGTATCAGCAGACTGAGATAGCAGCCCTGAGAAAATGAGTCCATCTTGGTATGACTTATTTTCATGAACTCTTGGTTCCTTATATTTTGAATTAAATTGAAGGACACTGATTGATACTGGAATACTGGAAAAAAAATCAATGTTTGACCCAAATACCATTAACAGTAACATGTTCAAGTGTTACAGTGATTTCTTCTGGAGATTTCATATTCACTTCATAGTCATTTCATTAAATTTCATATTCATTCAGTCCAGAAATGACAATATTAATGGAGTATAAATGTTAAGAGTTGAACCCACAAACTACAGGTAGATCAGAAATAAAGTTTGTCCATGTTTTCTGCCAGACAAAAGGATCTGAGAGTATGTAACCACAGATCAACAAGCACAGAGTTCAGTAAAACTAACAAGAACTAATTGGTTTTCCAAGTCAACCAGAAAAAGATACAGAAATACCTCTTGGGCTAAACAAGTAAATTATCATAGAGAGAACCCTCTCTAATTGCCGAATCATATTGACAACACAAAAAGAAATCACATCACAAGTCAGGGAGGATGGAAGTACAGAGAACAACCAATGTGAAGAAGAGATAGAAACAAATCCATCCTTCAGTAAAGCTCTACAAAATTCCTCCATTACCTTTGCCTTGCTCTTCATGCTCTGTTGTTTTTCCTTTGTTAGCAGCTGTCTTCTTTTTCCTGGTGTCCTTCTTATTTCTTCTCTCCTTTCTCTTTTTTTTTTCCCTCGCTGCCAAAACACAGAGCCTAACAAATTCCACGTGTGTGGATATGGAGTTTGAAGTATACATTATTCTTCTATTTTTTGTGCATGTTCAAAAAAGGGGGTTGAGTTTGGAGCTTGGGGTTTTGAGCGTTGAGCTCAAATGGAAAGTGGTCACATAGCATGTGATATATCCCCTTCAAGGGGACCTGGAACATCTGCCATGAGGGTAGCTCAGCATTCACATGTGTGCTGCTATTCTGAAAGAAAGACAGCACAGAAGACCTACACACCTTTGAAACCTTATGATAGCAAAAAAAGTGTAAAAATATCTACAGTTCTAATGCAATAATATTTCAAGTACAACTTGCATTATTTTTGTGCAGTGACAATTTTTTGGGTATTCCTATAGTGCTCTTGTATTTGCAGAGACAGACAGTATAATTGTCTCTTTAGGAGTTTCTCAGCAAAAGCATATTAATAGCACCGGTCTGGCTCAGAAGTACAAGGTCATTCAAATCCTTTACAAATATATTCTTCACCAAGGGCAACCACCACTACTAGAAGCAACACCTTAGGTTGCTAAAACAGCAGTTTATCCCTTATGGTATGATAGAACCACAGACATTTGAGAGAGGTAAAAAAACCCATACAGCATTATTACATTTACGTGCATGAAAATCACAAGGCTTTCCTTTATGCTTCTGACAGAAATGCTTCAATTCAATTAAAGGAATTGTATTTAGTATCTGCATATTTATCAGCTGCTGTCTGTTATCCTAGTATATAAAAGCAGAAGATGGAATATGTTTTTATATCCATATCAAATAATATGAGAGAGCTGGAACACGTTATGAGTATAGCTTAGCATAAACTTCTTAAAATGAGTTGAACTAGACACTGATCTCTTTGAACACCCTAAATGAACACTTGCCAAAATGTAAAATGCAGTGTGTTTTCATTGACAAGAAAGGGGTTATAAAAAAAAAAAATTCAAATTTTATAACCTACATAATTAGTGTAAACAAAGGGAAAGACAAGATATTGGAATTCATTTCAGCTTGTGGACTTTTTTATTTAGGGATTTATATTGAAAAAATTAAATTCAGCAAGACAGGTATGATGTTTTTAGTCTCCTGTATTCCATATCTTGAAAATATGAGCACATGAAATGAAGATATGATCAAGCCTGATACATGATGTTGTAGGCAGAACTTGTATGGGACGACATCTAGGTTTTCTTTTCAATACCGAGGACAGAGTGGTTAAAGAAAGACCAGGGCAGCCTAAAATAACCAAGTTAGAAGTTACAAGCTTTGTTCTACTATTAACAACTATCTGTGAAGCCCACTGCAAATCATCACCTGTCAGCCCCAGACATGTGGCAAGAGTCTGTTAATGCCATCTGCACGCTGTTTCCTGACTGTGACACTGCTCATATTGCCTGTTTTGGATAAAACAATTCTACACAAACTGTGCTTTTTTTACAGACATTTGAAGAACCCCCACATGATCTTACAGTGTTACATTACGAAGAAGTATAAAGAATTTCATATTATGAAAAATTTAGCACTTTTCTTCCCACCAATGGCACCTCCTCTATCAGTTCAGGGGACTCTCGGGTGAATCAGATTCCTACTCACATCATTCACAGCTGAACACAAAATCTGTGTAATGAGGGGGAAAAGGGGATTCAAAGAAAAAAAAATAGTTTTACATGCATTACCTTGAAGAGCTAAGTTGCAGCCTTACTTCTGCTATGGAGTTTTTTGTGTTACACTGTCAACGTACAATTACAGAGGTCCCTTAAATCAGATGTTTCCTAGATCATTCCATGCTCTTCCTTTTATGGCCTCCACATGGCCCATGGAATAAGTACTTCGTGTTACTCCCAACAGCCCAGGGAATCTCTGTTACTAGCACACACAAATTATGAAAAAAAAAAAAATATGAAATGATACTATGAATGCAAATTATGAAAAAAACACCCTCCTTTCTTGTTTTACACAAACTTGGGAATCAACAGCAGTCCTTTACCTTAGTTCTCCCATCTGCTGAACAGGAAAGTGACACCCTTTAACACAGGAGCACACTGAATTTATGCTAATGAGCAGATAAGAACCACTAGGACACTAGGCAAGTGTATACCATAGAAAGTATTTCTACCCTGATATGGGCAGTATTTCTACGTGCAGGATTAGGTTTGAATATTAGGAACAAAAGGGAGGGTCACACCTCAAACGAAATAAACTAAAATAAATATCAAATCACTACTTATTTTGTGGGTACCAACCATTCAGGGTGGTAAACTAGGCAATGGCTGTGACACAAATTACATGATGTCTTGTAATTGAAGGCGCTTTTGCATTACATACAGTGCAAGGGTTGTATTAAGATTGCAAAGACTTCTAGTATTTTCCATGATTTATGGTTTTGATTTTGCACCCTTAAAATTCTCCAGATGAAATATTTCAGAATGCAAAAGGTTTTATCATTTATTTCAGAGTCCAAGAGAATCAACTCTCTTCCACTGATGGGGATTCCAGCCTTCACAGAAAATTTTTATGCTCTTATATCTCAAAGTTAGCTGAGAGTACTTTGATATTCATTATCACATGCTCATCATCTTTTGGTAAAAAAAACACCTTTTAATCAAAAGGTATAAATAAATTCCATCATAACATGAATAATGCCAGCCAAATTTGGCTTTTGTAGTCTATTAAACAAGTAAAATATACTAATGAGTATATACTAATATACAATAGAGGTACACCAGTGTAAGTTAGTGGAAAGTGAAACTCTATAGGCTACATTTGCAAAAGCACTCCAGTTCCTACTTCTCATTGAGATAATATTGCAGGAATTATGCACCTGAATAATTTGGAAAATTTATGCCTTTAAATTTTTGGGGTTTTTTTGCATTTGACCTTTGAATGGGTAACTCAGCCTGTCAGTAAGATCATGCTTAAGAGGTAATATACTATTTTCTGTATCTTGAGATGAACATGTGTGGTCAAATTCCTCTTCATATCAGTCAGCCATTTGCTTTTAGTTTGGCATTAAATTTCTGGAAGGCCAGAGAGGAGAGGGAAGCAAATTGTCTTGTAAGTAAATGCAAAATACTTTTAGAGGATGGAGGGAATTAATTGCCTACCACATGTGGTAGGTTAGGTTAAGTCAGGTTATCTCCTGAAGCATGACATTTCATAGATTGACAAGGAATAAAAGTAATATCTGTTGCAAAATTATCTAACCATTAGTCTTACTGGTTCCTTGACAGGCTAACCCTTTCAACAAAAGGGGTCTAATACAGTCAGAAATATTTAAAATTCAAGTTTCTTCTGCACCTCTTTGCTGTCTGTTAATGTTTGGTTATTTTAACCATGGCTCGCATCAGTAGATGATGGTCTTGCATCTATTCTGTGACTCTTCTATTCACAACATGCCAAGAGATAAAAATATTTCCATTTTATAGATCAGGAAACAAAATATATTGAGAAGACTAGAGGGGCAAAGGAGTTTGGTGCCCTATCACTCCTGGAAAGTCATAGGCCAAAGTTTGGCATTAGGCTCCTAAACAATGCATGGAAAAAGCCTGGGATGCCATGCTGGGCTTTGTTGGGCCAATTGGAGTTGTTGGAGTCACTTTAAGGTAGCTGATGCTGCACAGTTTTGGTAAGCCCCAGTGAGGAATGTTATTCTTTCTCTCTCTGACTGCGTGTCATGGTTCCTTTACTTCCTCCTGGAGTAAAATCAGCCTTTTCTCAAAATTCCCTTGGAAGACAGTTGTACGGCAGCTTCTGCCTCCCTTAATCCACTGTCAGTGGTTAAAGCACTCTGCTCACCTGTGAGAACATACTTTCAGTTCCTGTCTCTCATTGTGAAGGACTTTCAGTTCCCAGGTGGATCATTTTACTACCAGGTTGCATACTGTGGTGATGTATGATGTGTGTAGCACTGTCTGTTGAAACTGCTACATTTTGCCAAAATACAGAAGGAAATAGTGGCTGGTTAGGTGCAATGGTGGTTAGGTGGTTGGGAGGAAAAGCTCTGAACCATTTTCTGCTCCTCTGAATATTTAATACAAGAGACAAACATTCATTGAATTCAGATAATATTTACTTAAGCCATTAGTCAATATTTTCCTCATTAAGGATGGCAGGATTTGACCCATTCCACAATCAATCCAGTGACACCAGGTAAATAAATAGTTTTTAACTCACATTTTTCATACAGAAGGTTTCCTTAAGTAAAGGGAATGAAATTTACAGATGCAGCACACATAATATTTAGATGTAATATTAGCTCCATCAGGAAGAAAAAATCCAGAAAGTTAACAAAAATTGATTGATGCTCCCTGACTGGAAGTGTCTGTAATTTTTTGCATGATAGCAATATGGAATGTGTTAACTCCATGAACACCAGTCTCCTTTACAACTGCTGTTGCTATTCTAACCACATTATCAACCTCACACATGTTTACCTCAGGGATATTTAGCCAGCCATAATTGACTTTTGCACAAAAAGAAAGCTGCAGGCAAGGTTTAATCCTTTTGGGCTTGCCTTCTCAGTAAAATAAACAAGTATCTAAGAGAATTGTAACTAGATCAAGTATGAAATCAGAACGTGGGGTGAACCTGTTCAGTCTTCTTCAATTTTATAATTCTTAACATTTTCACAATTAGGATATCTGGAAATTAACATCTTTGCATGTAAGATGTTACAAATAAACAGAATTCAGCAGCTCCACTCCAAATAACAGTATTTCTCTAATTGTTATTTAACCATATTAGATTTCTTTATGGAAGTGGAGTTTGAAAAAGCCTGTTGTACTAATATCGCACTAAATTTCAGCTGATAAACTTAATGCCAGGTAACAGTGATTGGACATAAACTCTAGGTGAGATTAATCTTGGTGAGATTAATCATTAATATGGTAGGTGGTGTCATGGTTTAACCCCAGCTGTCAGCTCAGCCCCATTGAGCCGCTCACTCCCCGCCCAGGAGGATGGGTGAGAGACCAGAAGGGTAAAAGTAAGAAAAAGCATGAGTTGAGATAAAGAGAGTTCAGTAGGTAGAGAAGAGCATCCATCCAAGCAATGAAAAGCAAGAAATTAATTCACAACTTCCCATTCAGTTGTTCAGCCTGGAAAACGGGGCCCCACCACAAGTAACAGTGACTTGGGAAGACAAACTACATCACTCTGAATGTTCTCCCCTCTCTTCTCCTTCCACCAGCTCTACATGCTGAACATGACACCATATGGAGTGGGAAATTCCTTTGGTTAGTTGGGGGCATCTGTCCAACTGTGTCCCCTCCCAACTCCTTGTGCACCCCCAGCCTCGTCTCTGGTGGCGTGAGAAGCAGAAAAGCTCTAGAGTCTGTGTAAGAGCTGCTCATCAGTAACAAAATCACCCCTGAATTAGCAGCACTGTTTTGGTCACAAACCCAAAACACAGCCCCATACCAACTGCTATGAAGAAAATTAACCCTGCCCCAGTCAAAACCAGCGTAGGTGGCTAAGACTGGCATTCACTAGATCTGTTAACCTTGTGCTAGCAGGGAAAGAAAGCAGGCCTGCAATGCTTTTACTCACATGCCCTATTCCCAGTCCTGCACAGATTTTTCTTGTGCTGATACCAACATTGATATGAATATATGGTAAATTGTAGAGGGAGCTGATCTGCCTGAAAACCAGCCATTTTCACACAAGATTAGTTTTAGCTCAGATCCACTCACCACATGGTGAATCTCACACTTCACAATGAACACATGAAGAAGAGGGAAGACTCCAAGACTCTTTCTTCTGACAGCAGGGCCAGCTTAAGCTGATAATTCCTCCTTATCTTCAAATAGTTGGAAAGAAGCACATTCTAGAGTTGCATCTTTTCCTCACTGACAGCAAAAGAAGCTCCAAAAACTAGCTTGAGCTTAAATTTCTAATTGCAGACAGCTGAAGTGAGAGACATGAACGAGCAAAGCAGGCCATACTACGATAAAAATTCAAAACAAAGTATTCTTTTAGGGTTTTAACTCTCTGTGTCAGGTCAGTCATCTCAAGTGTAGGTAAAGGCAACCAGTGCTAGGCTATGCAATAGATGAGAAGGTAGGACAGTCGGGATAAACTTCTTGCTTCATAAAATGAAAAGCAAACTTCTTGTTGATGTAGACAACAGAAGAATTTTATCCTACAGTCCTCTATGTTTTAATCTGTTTTTATTCTTTGCTTAGTTCATAACAAATCAATTAATATATCTCTCCTTTCTCTATTTGTAAAATGGTCATTGATGGCATTATTTTACAAGTGTATTTGTAAAATACAAAAGTATTTGTAAAATGCTTTCTAATAATACATATGAAAGAATTATTTAAGTATTATTAAGTACATTATTGTCTATTATCTGACAAGTCATCTGCTCTACTAGCAGGGCAATTACAGAAAATGTCTTATATATTTATATGCAGATAAATCTAGATTTAAAAGAAAAGATTGAGGGGCGAAATTATTTCCTTAATTTACTCTTTCATATATGAAATTTTGTATAAAAGCTTTTGTAAACTGTTCTCTGACCTATGTAATAAATCCTATTCCCTGAAGGCAAAAGAAAAAACAAAAACCCAACCACTTAACTTTTAATTTTCATGACTACTCGAGTAACTGTAGTCCAACAGAATGTGTATGTGGAAACAAGCAACAGGTTTTAACCAGAGAATGATGTACACAAATTAATAGAAAGTAGTAGAAATAAGTTTGATTTTCTAAATATAGCAATTTGGGATGTTCCTAGCAGATAAAATCATTTTAAGTGTATGTGTGTGTGTAGGGAAGGTGCTGTACTGAGTCAGACAGGATTGTTGGAGTCTAGAATACTCAAAAATGAGCATTTCTTAGAAGCTAAGAAATCCAAGAATAAAAAGAAATATACAGAAGAGATGCAGCAGAAACAGAAAGACAGAAAAAAGACTTTTTAGAGAAAAGTTACATTATTGTGTTAATCAAAAAGCAGCAATGATGGTATGAAAGCCTCTAAAGATACTACAGATACCTATAGATATAGATACAGATACCCATAATTATTTATAGACATATATCTATAGATAGACAGACAGAGAGACAGATGATGTAGATAGAGATATTTATAGCCTGTAGATACTTCAGACTTTTCCTATTTAGTTTTTCCCTGAAGATCTATGAAGATATCATTGAGTAAAAACTTTGAATTGGGTGCCTTAAAGTATCACTGTAGGTTTGCAGAATGTAGCACAACTTTGCTTTATTGTTAGTACACACACTAACACTCACAGTTAACACTCACAGTGTTAGAACAACCAAGTAGTATTTGTAGAGGGGGAAAAATGCCAGCATCATGAGAAGTCTCTGACAGAATTCTGCCTTCCTTCAAGAAATTCAAACATGACTCAAAAGATGATAAGAAAGGGTAACAAACATTTGAATACTAAAGACTGGAGATGACTGAAACAAAGAGGGAAGCAATGAGAAGGGCAATAGCTGCCCTGTGGTTCAGAAATAGAAATCTTTTCCAAAGGATGTAGTGACATATGAGAAATCCAGAAAGTCAAGTTATAAAAAAAGAGGTCAAAAACCAATATACTGTAATTATAGAAATCTGTGAGAAAGTCAGCTTTAATAAAATGTGCACCTTCAATATGTACTTACAGCTGAAAACTTTAAAAAGTACAAAGATGAGTCTGGTTACATGTTAGAAGAAAATCCAAGTTTTTCTCACTGATTGCATTCTGTAGCAATGAAAATCACAAGTAACAATATTTGATGAATAAAAACAAGAGTATTCTCATTAAATGTATATCCAAACAAATCTTAATTTCTTTTGTCAAAATAAACAGAGGATCATAAAATGGTTAAGGTTGGAAGGGACCTCTGGAGGTCATGTGGTCTAACCCTCTATTCATGAAGAGTCACCTAGAGCTGTTTGCCCTTGACCATGCTCAGATGGCTTTTGAGTATCTCTGAGGATGGAACAGGGAAGTTATACCACAACTCCAGAACTGTCTCTAACGATACTTTTGATTGTCATTCCATAAAAGGATGAGGAGGACTTTCAAAATATCCTCAAAATCATCTTATATACCTTAGAAAAATCTGGGGTATATTAAAGGACTATATTAAATGGTTTTGGAACAGGTTCTTTTATTAAAGATGCAGCGATCCCTTCTGCAGATTGTGAATCTGAGAATAGAAAGCTGTTGGACATATGTAAGAAATATGAATATATCTCAGTTTAAACTCCTGTATAAAAATTAGATGAAGTGCATGGAAACTAGAGAGATTGAAAGCACAAGTAGAGTCTGCATTGAAACTAATACATCATAGAAAATATGAAGAGATACTACTAAATAGACTGCACTAAAGATAAAGACAGTTTATTATTCATCATCAATTTTTAATACATCAAGATTTTTCTTATATACATATGTAGTTGCAGAAAACTGAAAATAATTTTTGCTTAAATCATTAGAAGATTGATTACTCCTATTTTGGAATGTTGTATGCCAGTACCAGTCTAAAATCATTAAGAGGTGGTCAACTCTTTTATTATAGTGTTTCTAAAGCCTCCCGGAGTACTTGCAAAGCTGAAATTTGTTTTAATGTATATGAAAAGATAACAATCTTTTCACTGTATTTTAATTCCCACGTGAAGTTTAATTACATTTTAAGAATTGTCACTTATGCATTGGTTGTATGATTTGTCATTCACTGGGCTGCTGTTATTAGGGAATGAAAAGGCAGGAAGCAGCAATTTAACCAAGTAATGTGTTACGCCCTGGTCTGCTCAACAGGCTTAGGGGAAAGTTGTTTAATTTACTCCAGACACTGTGCAGGAGAAACAAGAAAATTCTCAAGATGTTCAGTAACAAACTTTTACTTGCAAACTTCAGAATACTGAGGTACAATATGGTACTTGGCAAATTTTAAAATGTAGCCATTTTGGTTAGAAATGCAACAATATAAAAGCATATAAATAATGCTTAAGAAAATGTATAACGAAAAAGAAAGAAAATGTAAGAGTAGAAATGTATATACTCTCCACCCCTGGATCCACAAGTAAGACTTGATTGTTGCAATTTTGATGTTGGTTGAACTGATGGGGGCAGTCCTATTCTGTTGGGGTGGGGGAAACCCTTGAAACACAAAGTCTGGTGGGTTAATATCATGCTCAGGCTCACTGGGATTGCCCAGATGCCTCTCCTTGGGTGCAGTTTACACTGGATGATGTAATACTGTGGATCATGGGACACTCTGGGAATCTTTGACACCTTCTAAGACATGACAGTTCCTCTTATGTGTCATCATACTTTATCAGTTATGGCCCATCCGAAGGGATGAACACAGGCTTATGTCTTGGCTCTTTCCTAAGGGGAGTTTTCACAGCTAAGCCCCTTGTGTAAGGACATTAACATGATGAAAAGCACTGTCCCACCTTCCAGGAGTAGCCTCTTTGTTTGAGAACACTTCTACAGAGAGTAGGTCAGAAAATTAGGGCCATTTTCAATGTAAATTTCTAAAGAAGATCAGAAGTGCTTGCAGGTTGTAGCACACATTGGTGAGATATAATGGAGTTGAGTACATATTCTACTCATCATCCTGCAGCAGAGTAATCCAAAACACAATAGCATCTAGAACATCCTCTGCAGCAATCTACAAGCAGTCTTCTTCAATACTGTACTAAAGTTAGTCTGCTGCAATACCTGTCAGTCTCTTAATAGCACTGAGACTGAGGGCAGCATGGCAGCCAGTTGTTTCATTTCTTAAGAAAATACACTTTTTAATGAACAAATATATGAGAAAATTACACTTTCTTCCCTCTCCAAACCTTCCCATTTCAATTATAACATTTATATTTTGATCTCACAGAGCCTATTTTCCATGTAGATTGGAAAACGTCCATTGGGAACTATTCAATGTATGAATAAATAATTCTCTGTATGGTGTAATGCATATTGGTTAATGGCAACACAAATATACTGATCTCAACCATCTACTTACCAACATGGTTGTTTATATCAATATATGCAAAAAATCGCAGTGTACAACGGCTGGCACACCACTCAGGACAGCAATGGGAAATTTGCAATGAAAGAATTTGTATAATTACAAGCTTCACAAAGAGATAAGTTTCCCATCTCTGCTTCTCTTTCAAATTTCTGCCATATAGCATGATCAAGGGGCTATGCATCTGAATCCCAGTTTTCTTATATGCTAGCCAGAGGTTATCCATTTGTCTGTGGAGTGGCTGCTGGCTTTCTCATCCTTGTGCCCTTTATTCTACTTCCAGCTGCCCTGAACAGTGATCAATAAGTAACCAGTCTGTGCCGCAATCAGTTTCCTAACTCATTTCTGCTCCTACAAAAAAAATATCTTTTTCTTATTCTTTTTAAATTTTTTATTACTCGGGTCAATACAATCAGAGCTCTGAGTCTGTCTCGCCTCCACTCAGCAGAGCCAGCCAGTGTGGGGACCAGCCAGTTTCTCAGTAATGTTCATGCTAAGAGAGCGTTTTTTCCCCCACACCAAGTTCCTCCTAATGACTTCCTCTGAGATACCAGGGTGGCCTTGCTTCCCTTCACCACAACTCGCTGCCTCTGTCCCGCCATATCTGCTTTAGAAAATGATGCCTTCCAATTTTAGGCCCATTTTTTCCCCCACAAGTAGTGAATGCTCTGTTAATCTTTAGGAATGGTCCTCCCAAGAAGGCTGTAACTTCTATTTTAAGGAAGATTACAGTCTGGGTGAATGAGTTTTATGACCAAAGTTTAGTACTATTTCTAATCTGCCTTTGTTATCTAAGGTTTGGTAGAAGGTCACAGAAGTTAAAATTCTGGACTACCTTGCCAGAAATCATCTGTCTGAAGAGTTTTAAACTTCCCATCCTTTTACAGGTCTGACCCTGCATTACTCTGCATGTATTCTGGGCTTCCAAAAGCCCTCCTATCCATTGCAGAATTTTCTGTTAATATTTCATATACTCGCCAGACTTGACATAGTTCTTTCATCTCTATGTGTTTAGAAAATTACATTTTTTCATAGTTCCCATACAACACTCAGCCTAACACATGGTAACAACTGAGAAATATAATTCCAGGCATTCAATACAGTATCTACAGTGCTTTTATTTGAGAAACTGTGTATCTACAAAACCAGCTAAAAAGAATCCATGGTGCTACTACTCAAAATATTCTGGAACAAAATCCCCTTCTTCTCTTCCTCTCTTCCAAAAAATTCCAATATTAAGTTTGAAAAAAAAAAAAAATTCTTAAAGATATGTCGCAACAAACAGTAAACAAATCATCACAGATAAAATAGGTTTCATTTGTGTTAAAGTACTGTCAAGATTACTTCCACTGACATGAAAGACAGATTCAAAATTTAGATATGGAATGGAGTATTGTTTTCCCTGGAAAAAATACACATTTTCAGTCTACACTGAGGGAAGGAGGAAGTGAAAATATCTGCAAATTAAAAGGAAACTTATTTGAAACAATGATCTTAGATTTGTAGAATCACCACAGTTCCTTAAAATTGGAGTTCCAGCATCAGCTTATTCAATGAATTATGATTTCTTTCTTTTATAGTATGTTTCAAATCATTTACTCTAAGAAATTAATAAAAATACTATTTTTAAAAAATTTGGTGTTAATATGTCAATAACAAAAAATATATTCTCTAAGTTTTTGTTTGCTGAATTCCCAGATTAAATATAAGGCTATAAAAAGTAAATAGCTCATTTAATGTTCAACTTGTTTGAACTTGTTGAGTTTTGAATTATATTGTAAGGAAACTCATTGAAAACCCTGTAATTTCCTAAAAAAAAAATTAGTTCAATTCAATGTCTAATAAAAGGCAGAGCACTATTTCAAATTTAGGAGATTAAGTATACTGGGCATCTGAATTCAATTCAGTATTTACATTATTAAAATGGATACCCAGAAAAAAACAAGCAATAATTTATGTATATAACTTTAGGTACCAAAGTTTGAAAAATTACCTAAAAATCTATGTTAAGGGATGAAAAAATCTTCAGTCAGTGTGCATAAACTGTGGCTGTGTCTGATAGGTGACTGTGATAAAATAAAGGCACCAAGTCAGGAGAATATTTTTGTCTTGAGGTGCTCACTACCAAGCTGCAAGCCCAGGGGATAGTTTGAGGACCAGCAAGACAATTTTTTTCTATGTCAAGTGCAATTATATTGTACAGGTCTTCTCATATACATTGATCTAAAATTATAACTTTGAGATGAAAAGCAACAGTTACCTCCAGAGTAGCACAAGATAATTGTTTACTGCATGTCATAGTTAGCACAGGTAAACACAATTCAAAAAATTACTCTTCCAAAATCAACTAGAATCAAGCAATGAAATGATGTCACAGGAAAAAAAGTTCTGATGAAAAACTAGACAAAATTTCCTCCGAGATTTATTTAATGAAAAGCAGCAACTATACCTTGCTTCACAGAAGTGTATGTCACCATACAGGGAAAACCTACATCTAATTATTCACCAGAAAATGGGCTCTCTGACATGAAACAGGGAAAATTGTTTCATAAATCAATTTTGCGATAACCTTCTAAACAAAAATGCACCATGAGTTTGAGATGCAATTACTTTGCCTTGTACATCACAGAATAAGGTGACTTGCTATTCATTGGAAGGAGAGGTGAGAGTTGCTCTCTGTTCCCTGCACTGTACATAATAATCTATTATCAAAGAAATTAAAAACATTCAAAACAAACACATGGTCCTCAACTCTCATGCACAGGCTTGTCTAAAACCCCTCCATGCAGCATTTCTTCACACCAGGGCCAGTGACAAGCTCAGCACCCCCCCACAGCAGCAACTGCTGTCTGTGCTTGCTTATCCGCCTCCCACGGAGCATTCCACATAAATAATTTAAACCCAGCCCTTTCTGGTGTGTATATGGTTAATGGACACTTGCATCTGCTTACCAGAAGCTTCTGGAGTAAGGACTATTTAAGTCAGAAGTCCTAATATTTACTATTTTAGTATTATTTTTATTATATTATCTTCTTCAAACAAGAAAAGAATCATGAGGGCAAATCAGTGCATGCTTCTAAAGAAAGAATGGTGCAAATACTACTATTTATACTGTCTCAATATTGCTGCACTGTTTGTCCCACTTCCTAAAACTGTTAGGGAATTTACAATGAGGTACATAAATGAAAAGGTCTTGCCTGGATTTCAGGAAGAAATATGAAAAGACAGCCAGAGATGGGAGCTGGTGAAATCAAGCTGGTTTGGGTTGAGAGTTAATTTTCTTCATAGTAGCTATTAAGAGGCTGTGTTTTGCATTTGTGACCAAAACAGTGTTGATAATAGAGATTTTTTATCTATTGCTGACCTGTGGTCACAGAGAGTCAAGACCTTTCTGCTCCTCACCCCACCACACCAGTGAAGAGTGGGAGGGAACCCAGCCAGGACAGCTGACCCCAGCTGACCCAAGGAATATCCCACACCACACAATTTCATGCTCAGCATATAAAGGTGGGGGAAGTAGGAGGAAGGTGAGGGGGATATTTGGATTGATGGTGCTTGTTGAAGTCTCCATTATGCATGATGAAAACCTGCTTTCCTGGGGTGGTTAAGCACCTGCCCATAGGAAATGGTGAATTAATTACCTTGCCTTGCTTTGCTTCTGAGTGTCTTTTGCTTTACCTATTGAGCTGTCTTTAGCTCAACCCATGAGTTTTCTCACTTTTATCTTTATGATTCTCTCCCTCCATCCCACTGGACAAGTGACTGAGTAGCTGTGTAGGTCTGGGGTTAAATACTGACGTAAGCTAATGGCTTACAGCAATCCCACCCCTCAAATTCAAAGGGGTCTGAAATGCTTCTACACATAGAGTTCAGATATAATTTGTTCTCTATGCACATGCTGTAGTCATCAGAATTGCTTCTGCCCCTTTACTGTACTTGTTTCTTTGCATCATACAGAAATTTGCTTGGCTTGCTCACTCCACATGACAGGGATGGTTTGGCTGAGGTAATTTTAAGCCTGATTTTCTCTCATAGTACCAAGAGCACACAAGAGCAAATCCTTGAGCCAGCCATGAACCCAAGTGCAGAAAGTCAAAAGCTGCTTGGGAAGAGGCTGCTTTTTACCAACATCTTGTAGTCAACAGAAGCTAAATAAGATGAAATGACGTGTGTTCTTGATGAGACAGCTATAAATCAATAAATAAGGGATTAGAGGGATATTCAAAATGAAGGTGTCAACATGGGAACACACAGACAAGTCAGTGTGAATGAAGGAAGATGGTGGGTTTACCAGGAATGATTCTAATTGCATAATACATCAGTTTATACTTTCACAAGGATAAACACAAAGATGAAAATTTATTTGTTTAAATCCAAGCTCATTAAACAGTAAATATCAAATTACTAATAGTTAGCTTAGGTAGTCTTTGTGGAGGAGGGATTAAATTTACAAAACTGCTTGGCTTTGCCCTGCCAAATCTGACACCAACAAACCAACAATTTCTTCACTTCATTACTAATTTGGATTTTAAACCCTGAAGCTACGGTTTCTTTACTGCAGTGTTGGGGCAAACTCACCACTGATTTAAAATATACAATTCTGCATATGACTATATTATTCACAAGTTATAATATTAATACTTTAATGCTGAGGGTAAATTAATAAATACCATTGCTGGCATGAAATACATGATTTACAAGGGTTGAAATATATGGGTTGCAGTCACTTCATCATCTGGTGTCAAAGCAAAAAGCATTGTGCCTTTCTTCATCACATCATCCTATTCCACTTTTGTCCTTATATATATTATGTCTGCTTTTGTGGCACATGATATGCATTCAATTAAGTAATAGTACTCCACATGTGGTAAGTGCTCTGCTCTAGCTTTACATCACAGCACAATGTACCATGTATTAGCAAACTAGACAATGATCAGATTTACAATGTGTTTTACCCTAAATGTGAAAATACTGCTCATAAATAGCATTTTTTGTATGTATCACTTGAGACATCTACTGCTCTTAGCTGACTTTAAAAACTGTAGGAATTACACAGTGAAAACAACTTGAAAGTTCACAGCATCCTGCAGGAGATGAGGCAGCATAATGCACATCCTCGATTCTCTGCAGGATTCAGCAGACTGCAAATCTGTCAGGGCAGAGTCTGCAGGGAAACTGTACTTTTCAGCCATCTCTATTGTATATAATCCACATTATATGATGCAATAAGATATAAAATTGTCAGACTGGTCCAGAGTTTCTCTCTCTCGCTTAAAATCATATGTGCAAAGACAATAAGACTGAAGTAGAGTTTGTATGTTTCAGAGCTGAAATAATATTGTCAACATGATGCATCATAAATTTTAAAGCATCAGCTGTCATGGCTGATCTTATACTGAACAGTAAGCATTTGTGCTAAAACACCACATAATATATCAGCTCTGGTAAGTCTTGGTCCATGCTTTTGTCTAGACATAGTAAACAGAAAAAAAGAAATGAGCATACAGCATTGTGAACACTCACAAGTAGATACAACTTTAAATAAATGCTTGAAAATAAAACCTTAATAATACTGACTTCGGTAAATCAATAAAGAACATTACAGATCCTGGACAGATGGTATTGTCTTACAACATTTCTTCAGAAAGTTCACCAGCACAACGACATCTCCAGATTTTGGGCAATGTGCATTGTGACAGAATCATCAGTCCAGCTGTAATTCAGATTTCCCTTCTTTCCCAACTTCTGTCTACAATGCCTATCTTAAGGGTTTTATAGGTAGGATAATCTCTCGCCCTCTCTGGAAACCTCTCAAACAGTAAAGCCTGCAGAACCATAAGAGCTACCCTTTGGTACCATGAGGAGAAATGAGCAGCATAGGGTGGGGATGGATAGGAACTGCTGGGTCCAACCTTGCTGCAGCCAGAATGGCTGTTTATGGCCATGTCTTTATTTAAAATGTAAACTAGTTGGACCAGGTGGGGTGGAGTTGTGTGGCTGGTACCAAGTAATACTTAGAGAGGACAAAAGTTTCAATTTAAGCAATCAGCAAACCTGTCACTCCACGTTGTGCAAATAGCTCCAGCTGAGCTACTTGTAAATAATAAATGTTGAGAGGAAATGCCCTGGTTCACTTTTCATCTGTATGGAATGTCTGACCCAGCCAAGGTACAGAGTACTCATTAGCTTAACCAGCACTGTTCTGCTTTGATGCTCCATCCAAAGTGCAGGCAATACCATGGTGCAACCCTCAGAAGCTCCCCTCATGCTGCACCTCCCAGCTGGGCCATGCAGCAGAGACACTCAGGAGAAAACATCTCCAGCTATCTCAGAAAACAAACTTTAACTTGAAATAATATGAAGCAGATGACTAAACAGATCATTAGAGGTGACCAGCTTTTTGACAGGTGATACAGCTGGAGGAGATATGTGTAAAACACACACAAACTGTGACAGTGGGTTGGTTTTAGAGGAGTTAACATATGTTGCATGTCAAATAATGAGACAGGAAACAATGAAGATCATATTGAGGATTTAATTAAAATAACAGTAAAAATGTATTCTTACATAATGGCAATCATGCTCCAGTTTAGAAGCTTTCAACAGCTTTTTAACATGACTGAGTAAAAGACCTTCTCTTCTATGTATTAATAACCTGATGGATGCAAAACTTTTAACTTGAAAGACTTCACATTTTTGATCATTATTTGAGGTTAGAGGTGTTGAGGCCAAAAGGTGACAACTTCCATTACAGGGCTGCTTGCAGCTCATGCAGAGAAGTGGCTCCAGAAATGCAAACTTCAAGGCCACACCTCACACCTGTGTCTAGCACAGTTGCTGCTGCTCAATCCCACAGAAATTTCCCAGCCCATTAGTACAGTAAATGATTTATGCTACATCACTAATGCAAAATTACAACCCAAGAAATGTTAGAACCAAAAATCTCTACTTCTCACTCTTTTAAAATGTTGAACAGTGAATTCAGTGCTTGTCAAAATTGCTGGAAGTCCTACTACATACAGGTCCCACAGCCTGGCTGCAGGACTGGAATAATCCAGGAGTTTCCACTCTCACTTTGACCAGGTGTAAAGAATAGCCACAGGAGTGGTTGTTTATCAGGCTAGTTAGGACAAGTGCTTTTATTTGCTTCACTGAGCATCTTTACATTGTTTTAGATCACAGAATTTCAAACTTTCTCATCATTTAAAAACTAACTTCTTATTTAAAAGCAAGCAATGGTTATACAGCCATTCTTATAATGGGACCAAGGTTTAGACTTAACTGACTGGTGTCTATAACAGGAAAACCAAAGGATGGCAAGTAAGGCCAAACAGGTGATTTCCTACTTTAATTTAGTCCCTGAAAATGGGGTTCTTCACAAGAGTAAAGAAAACAGACTAGTGTTTGTAGATCCCCTTCAATCCCATTGCAGATGAAGCTGTGTCAGCTGCACAGTTTGCTGGCCCCAGCCCCATCTGCCAGTCCCACTGCTAACAGCTCCTCCAGCCCACTGGCAGAAGGGTTTGTGTGGTCATCTCCCCAACACCCCTGGCAGAACCAGCCAGGTTAACCAATACTGATTATTTCAGCTCTCAGGGTTATTAGGCTCATTTTCACTGAGATGGGTGCAATTACAACAGCAAGCTATCAGCAGAGCTGTGGCAGAGACAGCCCTTAAATCAGCAAAGAGAGGGTTACAGGGAGCTGGGGCTGCCTGGAGGCATCACCTCCTCACCTTGCCCCAGCGCACCTGGAAGGGGTGCACAGACACCAGGTGAGTCTCACTGGGGGAGCCCAGTTCAAACTAATTACTTCACAGACAATCAAACAATCATCAGCTGATAACCACTTTTGGATACTGTGGATCTGACTGATTCACACAAGAGACCAGAGCTGAAACTCTCTGTAGTCAATAATCAAAGCTCTGAGCCAGCTAATTCCCTTCTGTTAGCACTGCCTACGCGTGCACAAACACATGCACATGTTTTCTCTCTCTCTTCCCTTTGTCTGCCACCTTGAGCTATAGCTGCAGTTCTGAGACAGGGCAGGGTGAGCACTCTGTATTCTCTGCCATTACTCTGACATGCAGTGACACCCACCTCTAGGTATCATCACTGGAACATCACTGATGGTAGCAAAATAAGAAGATTGATGCCATATTTTTATAACCCAGGCAAATCAAAAGCACCTCTACAGTAAAAAACCCCTTACAACATATAGCATCAATGAGGAGAAGATATATTGGTAGGCTTATTCTTTTAAGATGCAAGCACAGGGGCTCTTGTGTATGTTTGCAAAGCAGACCACTTAGCATAAAAATATTCTGTTCTAATTGTGCAAGAAGAAATGGGCCATTCTTCACTTTCCTATGGCATTATGATTTCCCCTCATTGTCTATCACTTTCTGGGTAGTAAATTACTGCTTCTTTAGCAAAGATTCAGATCCACAGGCCTTAGCAGTTCCCTTTTAACAGTGTATTTGGAATGAATCTTATAACAAAAGCTACACAGTGTAGTACTACAGAAGTAACAATGGCATTATGTCTACATGGCCCAAACTTTTTTTAAAAGATTTTTTTTGTTTCAGAAGGCTCCAAAATTCAGTCACAAAAATGAGAACCAGCCAACAATTCTTAAAAGAAAAGGGAACCTGGGGGATGACTACTGAAAGTCTCAGCTGTGGAAAGAATAGGAAACAAGTACAGAGCTTCAGCAGCTAGGAAAAATGCAGGCACCTCCCCAAAGAATTTAATAAGGTAATCTTGGTAAACTCCCAGTGAAATTAAATTGAAATTTTTACATATGAGGAATCCAGGCTCAGTACCTCAACAGTGGCAAAATCTTGTGTTGATTTTTTCCAATTCAGCTGAAGTTAATCAGAAAGCACTCAGACTTGCATCCCAAGTCTCTTGTCCTGCAGGAGTGAGCTGGAATACCAGAAAAGCCAGGAAGGCAGGAAATTACAGTGTCTTTTCAGTCATACTAACAGGGCTAGCCCTATCACTGGTTTAAATCCAAAGAAAATCAGCTTTTATGATGGTTGCAGTTGTCTGTGCTAGAAAGGAACACAACAATCTATGAGGTCACCCTCAACTCAGTATCATTTTATCTATGCAAGCTTAAATTTACTTACTTTGAGTCTGTGACTCACATAAGCATGTTGCTATAGCTTTTCAGGATGAAGGGCAACAGGTTTGATTCTGCTTAATTAAAAAGTAACCAGAAGACTTACATAGATTTGTAAAGGAATAAGATAGCCCCAGGTTGCTAAATCAAACATTACGATACTTGCAAAAGAGAAAACAAAAACTAATTTTTCAAGGAAACAGTTAAAATAACAATAAAAACAGACAAAAATTTACCAGCAGGCTTTGTTAAATAGAAACATTTCCTTGTTTAAATATGGATGCATCAATTTCCAGCAACTTTTCCAAAAGCATTTAAGTAACTTGGGAACTTTAGACCATTACATGTTTTTGGAAAACTTCTTATTCTAAGTCAGATTGCATAAAAATCTGTGAAAGTTTCAAGGGATGGACAGACAGATGTCCAAATCAGTTTCTTTTCTGTATTCATTGCTTGTAGCTTCTCCCTCTGTTAGCTGCCTTTTTTGCACTCATTTCTTTTGGGGAAAAAAAAAAAAAAAAAAAAAAAAAAAAAAAAAGAAGAAAAAAAGAAAAAAAAGGGAAAAAGCAGTACTCAGACATGCAGCCTGGTTCAAAGCTCTGGTGGGTAGCAGGGAAATACTTTAGAGATCAGGTGAAATGAATTCAAGATGAGTGAAAATGGTCTTTGGTTCTGCTCTGCTACCTTTTACTGAAGATTCACTGCAGAGACGTGAATCATCTCCATCCACGCTGTGCTTTGCTTCTTGCAGGCATTTTTCACAGATCCCTCCTGCTTCTTTTGTCTCCCAGTGTCAGACACGGTGATTTACCATTGGTCACTGTGGCATTAAGGGTTTACTACCAGTTAGAGCAAGTGTGAAGGAAAAGAACCCGCTGCAAAATAAATAAATAACATAAGGGCAGACGCTTTGTAATAAGGAATAACAATTAGGTAATAAAAATGGGGAAAAATGGGAAAGCACAGCTTCTGTTCACTAGGCTTACAGAAAAAAAACATTTTTTACTTTAGATCAGCTAAAATCTCTGCTGAAAGTAAACTGAGAATACAATTAGATTCAAGCTCTTTGTCTTTTTAGAAAGAAATCTCCTTCCCAGCCAGAATGAATAAAGAAATAGAAATAGGTTAAAAAAATATTTTTTTATGAATGCATTAATAATCAAACACATGTAATTGTAAAAGACACTAATGGAAACCATTGTTCACAGAAGAAGACAAACACCAACATGATAAAATGCTGGTTTTATAAGGTATGTGAAATTTCAGCTCTCCTCTCCAAGCTATACCCTCAAAAAATAAATAAAAATCATATATTGGGTATAATAACTGTGATTCTATTTAGAAAATCAAAATCACTGTTTTTTTAGAGAATTCAAAAAACCAAGGAGTGGTACCTGCAGTCTTAAATTTTGTGTCTTCCTTCAGGGACCATAAATAGTTTTCATGTTTATGATAAAAGAGACAGCAGAAAAAAATGAGGAATATGTAGGAGAAATACACATATTTTGAAGTTATGTATTTTACCTAAAAAGGAGTTTTGTCTTCTTCATTTATATATAACAGTCCAGAGATCCCATATATGTTTTAAATTTTAATGCCAATAGTATGCTAAGAAAAACGTGTACCATTAACTTACTATATTAACAATATAGTACAGAAGAGTAAAAAAATCACATTTAAAGATCCCTCCCCCATTTTTTCCCCAAAATTTTGTAATTATGTTTAACTCCTAGATGTGTCTCTGATGTCTTTTAAACTCTTAAAAAAGAATTCAGCCAAACCCAGACTACACAAGGGCCTGAGCACTGAGTAAAATAAATTTACTCAAAATCAAACAAAAAAATTTTAACCAAATGTAAAAAAATAAAAATATAAAAAAATTAAACCCAAACTGAAGCAAATATAGCAAATTATTTCTGAGACTTTAAAATTCTGTTGGATAATAAAACTAAAACTACAGATGATACCAGGATCCATTCCAACAAACATCACATTAGTGAACTTTGTGATAGTGTTAAAAACATCTGATTTTTTAAAGAAGCATTGAAGTACCAAGGGCCAGTGCTCATTTGTCATTAGTAAGATGGCTGCTATTTTCAGGGCAACTCATTGTGTCTGGGATGGTTTTGGAGCATATTTCCCAAAAGATATTCCCCAAACTGTCATTCCAAGTGAAGAAATGTTGGATGTATGAAAGCAGCATTGTTTCATTAAAGCTTTTGTCACTCATGGTTTGGACCCAAGGATTTAGTTTATTCTCTCCCTAAATTAGGTGGTGGTGTGGGTTGGCACTGACCTGCTACCAGGCACCCATGAAAGCCACTCACTTCCCTCTGCAGCTGGACAGAGAAGAGAAAATTTAATGAAAGGTTCATGAATTGAGATAAGGCCTGGGAGAGAGATCACTCTCCAAATACCACCACTGGCAAAACAGGCTCAACTTATGGATATAAAATGAATTTGTTACTAGGATAATGAGAAGTAAAATAAACCCTTAAAAACACCTTCCCCCCATCCCTCTGTCCTTCCAGCTCTACCTCCTCTCTCAGTGGTGCAAGGAGACAGGGGATGGGGTTATGGTCAGTTCATCACCTGTGGCTTCTCCCACTGCTCAGGGACAGGAGTCCTTCCCCTCCTGCACCGTGGGGTCCCTCCCACAGGACACAATTCTCCATTAACTTCTCTGCCCTCTGTCCAGGGGTCTCACCCAGGGGTCACAGCCTCCTCCAGGCATCCACCTGCAGTGGATGTACAGTGTGCAGCCTCCACTGGCTGCAGGTGGATCTTTGCATCCCTGTGGATCCCCATGGGCTGCACCACTGCCTGCAGAGGAATCTCAGCTCTGGTGCCTGGAGCACCTCCTCCCCCTCCTTCTGCACTGACCTTGGTGTCTGCAGAGCTGTTCCTCTCACATCTTCTCACTCTTCTCTTCTCTGGCTGAAATTACACCTGTGCAACAGCCTCTGTCTTGATTTATCAAGAGGTGTTACCAAGATCTCTAATTGGCCCAGCCTTGGCCGGCAGCACATCTGTCTTTGGAGGTGCCTGGGACTGGCTCTGCCACATGCTCTGGAAGCTTCCAGAAACTTCTCACAGAAGCCACCTCTGTGGCCCCATCATGCTACTAAAAATGAGCCATGCAAACCCAATACAGGGGAAAGAAACCCCTTTCATTGTATAATTCCAAGGGATCTCTGAGAAGAAATGTTGCACTGAAAGCCAGTAAGTTTTCTTGCTTTTAGACCAATCCTTGGCATAGTCTGGGCATAGGAATGATTCAAGGCACAATCAGCCAGCCAAAAATTTTTGAGGCAGCCTCTGTTTCAGAGCATGAGACTTCTTCCCTTTTTTTTTTAATAACATCACAGACACAAGCTGCTATATGCAGTTGATCTTATGACCAAAGAACAGTCCTGGGAACTTTCTTTTAAGTAGTATAACCATGGCCAGAGGCCCCCATACACCACAGCCAAGCCTTTCCTTCGAGACATCCCTCCTGGGAGGAGTTTGTGCTGTTCCTCCCAATAACTGCTCACTTCTGTTTTTCCTGTAAGCTACAGGAACTATTGCTAAAGGCTACCACTCCGGGTTCTGCTGTGGAGATAGATCTGAGCCTCTTGTTCAGCCATGAAATATACTGCTCTTATTTTAGATAATTTTCAAATTATTTCCTAACAGCAGGAAAAGCAGAGGATGGAGACTGCAACACATGGCACATGCATTTCCACTTTCGATCCCCAGGACCCCCTTTGCAAATGAGATCTTGTACTTTATAGAGCTTTATTTTCCCAGTAGTAAACTATTTAAATGGATAACCACATTTAAGCTACTCCTGGGGAAGAGCCAATTTAAGAAAAATCATCCAGGAATTCACTGCAAATGAGATGCTGCCTCTCCAAAGACTCTCTTCCTTGCCATCATGGTGACAGGCTTGGGATTGGCTTCTAACAGAGAATACCAGAAAGTTGGGAATTTGTCCATTATAACTTAAATTAAGATAGTTGGAACTATACAGACAAAAAGGGGTCTTCCCCCCAGTTCTTTCCCAGAAAACTCACCCAAAACAACCGTATGTATCTTCCATGGCAAATAAAAAACAGTGACCGTATTATAAATACTGACTACAGCAAGGTGATTAAGGTGCAATTCTTTGGGGCAGTTAGCTACTCTAAAGGGATTCTTATGGATTCTGTATTGCACTTCTGTCACAGAAAGGTGGCTGATGCCCCAAGCCTGTCAGAATTTCAGAGGTGTTTGGACAATGCCCTTAACTACATGTTTAAGTGTCTGAAGTCTGAAGCCACCAGACAGCTGGACTAAATGATCTTTGTAAATCTTTTCCAACTGAAATATCCTATCCTACATCTAGTTTTCTTTTTATAATTTTTATTAGACATGCTACTGCAATGCTGTTATTATCATTATATACTTATTTATATTCCAGTTGAAGTCAGCAGTAAAACTGCTATTGATTCATTATCTGGAATTCTAGGATATCAGCTTTAAGATATGTTTTGCATCCACAGTTGGATCTATCCACAGGTGTTCACAGGCATTAAAACTTATAAATCTACTGCACAACAAAAAATTAAGCCTAGTATTCATCCAGAATTTTTAAAGGGCACTACCTAATCTGGTCAGGATCAGTCTGTTTAGTTGCTTCAGTTGTCACAATGCAGAGGAAAATGCTGGTCAATAGAATCCAAAAAATACTTCCAGGGAGTAGCTTGGTTTTTTGTCTTGGGAGAAGAAATGTTATACTCATGGAGCAGTACCTAGATAAAATCAACCTGTATTGATGGACAGAAGAGTTTCTCTCAGTGGCCAAGCACACCCACAATTGCAAATATGTCTAGCCTGGAAAGTGAACTAATGTATAACTATCTCTTAGGTACACAAAGAAAACCCTCTATTACAGGATGTGTTTTGTGACCTCTGTAGGTGCTGCCCATACACTCCACTTCCTCTTACTCAGTGCACACAGGCACATTTTACCCAAGAAATGAGAGTGCTATCTACTGCAATGGTGAGGTGTCTCAAATTATCCCAATGGCTTAACCTTGTCTTCTGGTTGTTCTAAATTCAAAAGTCACCCACAATAAACATCTTTATTTTTGACGGATTCAGTAGTCATTACTATTGTATTCATCAACAGGAGGCATTTCAAGGGCGCTGAAGTGTATTAATTGAAACAAGTGAAATCAGCAGTCATCTCTGGAATTGCTCCTTTTCACTTTCTTTCTGGAACTAGTTGGCCTTGATGTCTTTGATTAAATCACCTGAATAGCATTTCATTGGTATTTCTAATTTATGCCACTATTCTACAGCCATCCATAAATGATCAGGGCTAATTTCCATCTGTGGACATGTGAGCAACACTCCTTTTTTTTTTTATTGCTTGCTCTTCAAAGAGTGAAGGTGCTTCTACAATGGTTTGCTAACTCTGGAAGCTTGCCAGCCTTACTACAATTTTCTGCACTGTTCATGTGAAGAACAGTTGGGTATAGTGAAAATATATATATATATATATGCCAAACTGGCTACAGGTCTATGCAGGAGGTCCACAGGGGTTAAAGAAACTTGTAGGTCAATGGTAAGTAGTTCAAAGAATCCTTAATTTCTGCACTTTTGAGATTTTGCTTACAGCTCCCTTATCTACCAAACTGAAATCCCATTTGGTACAAGCAGAACTTCAAAAAGTAGAGCTACTATTTGGCTCCTAGAAATAGAATAGAAATCTTTCCTTCTTTGGCAAGTACTGACCTGCTGGCCCTAGTGTCAGAAAGAAGTATTAATTATATTGCCACTTTTAATCGCATCAGGGGAGAGGTCAAATCTTAAACAGCACCATAAACAGCTTTACACACATCAAAGCCTTTCTCTTTTAGAACCTGTTAAAAACTTTAAGTAACAAATTCACAAAATCAATTTTGTTTTATTGTGGTGGGAACTTGGGAATTTTTCTATATCACTACAAGTTATTTGAAAATCAAAAGAACACAATTTACATCTAGAGTGCTTGTCTACTGGCATACTGTGACAGTTAGCTAAGGATTCACCAGCCTGGCCAAAGTCAAGAGGCATCCTTGGAATTTAAGAACCTTTTTGAAGTTGCCATTTGACTGACCTTTCTTGTCTTTTTAATGCCATGCAAGCCAGTGAACTGAAGAGTAAGGTTCAGCTAAATCCAAAACTGTGCTAAGAGCACTACACATGCACTTCCTGCAATTTGCTTTTCTTCCTGTCGAGCATGACAAATTAATAGAGCCCTATGAAGTTTACTGATGCAAAGCACTCTGTTGGATTATCTTCCAAATTCAAATAGATCTTGATAACACTTTTAAGAAATGATGAAATTACCATCCTTCTGGTTTCTCTGAAATAAAGGTGAAACCAATTCAGAAATACATGTCAGCTCTCTATGCCAAAGCCATTCAGGCTCTCCTGCCAGTCACTGAGAAGAGAGCTTATTTCAAGACCTCCCACATCACATATATTATGATCACAGCTTATTCCTTGTCCAATATAGTAATTGCAGGCACAAAGCTTCAGATATGGATTGGTAGAAACAACCATGCTATGTGTACCAATCTGGTAGCACACAAACCAGCCTGAGTACAGAAACTGTCAGCCTAATTGTCAGCATCACATCATGCCCAGTAAACATTCTACTGAAAACACTGCATTTTTTCACTGGTATGTCTTCTGAAGTATCCTTTAAATGATAAGGCCAATATGAGTAAGGCTAGAGAAATTGGATACTTGGCTACTGTTTCACTGGGATGTGATGGCAAGATACCACACTAAGCTACACAAAAACCTAAAAATTAACTCTCAATCTACAGTATTTTTTGCTAATATTCTTCTGATTCAGACATTTTTTGAGTTCTGCAGTATGAAAACTGGGTTTTTCTGTTGTTTTTCTCCTTTACAGGCAGGCTCGCAGATGTAATACAAGGAAAATGTGATCAAGCGTACTGTCTATCCCATGGAAATCTGTTCTTTTGACAATTCAACCCAGACTAAAGTTTATAGTCACCAAAGCTGCAGAAAGCTTTACTCAAAGCTCATAGACCATATTTTTTAAAAATGGTCAACACTTACTTGTACTTCCTTTTACACAGTACTTCCTTTCATGTTTCCTTCCCTGCATAATTCTAAGTCCTAACTGCAGCCAGATACACGAGTGTGCTAAACTTTTAATCTCTGCTTTTTTTCAAGCTCATGGTCCCTCAAGACCCTTAGGTCACTTGACCATAGCAGCTCCCCACCCTGTGCTGGAGCTGTTCTTCCTTTCCAGGTACACACAAACTTTTGCTTTTGTCCTGATTGAGCTTCAAAAGCTTCCCATCTATAAGATCAATGAAAATTCCTAAAAAAGTCCTAACTCAGGAATACCAGTACTCATTTCTTTATTCCTTGCTTCTGGTTAACCTCTTGCTAATGTTGCACGCTCTTTCATTTTTCATAATTTAAATTATAAATCTTTAATTTGGCTAAATTAAAAAAAAACCAAAAAAACACTCTTTAAAATGAGGCTCAAGGACCTGTTAGTCCAAAATTGTATTTCAAACAAAACCATTTCTTTATTTATAACCTTGTTCACATCTATCATGGCCTTATGCTAATATTCCTGATTAAAGGGGAAAGAATTAGTATGAGCATGTACACAAAGAAAAGCAATACCAAAAATATTATGGCTCTTATTTGGGTTATTTAAATAATTTCATTATAAGGAAAACAAACATTCAGCAACTTTCCCCCTTCTCAGTTTTGTTGCACTGATTTAAGCAAATTAAAACAAGAGACAACCAAATGATTACCAAAAGGTCAAATCATAAAAATATGTTTTCACATGTTAGGGGTTTTAGTAAAACCATCTGAAGTTTCACTGTTTTATTTCGGCTTCATATTGCTTTTTTTCTGTCCATACTGAGGTATTTGGACTTGAAACTGAACTCTTCTATTGTGTTGGAGAAGACAGGGCAAGGGTATATTCAGTCAAGTGCATTGGTCAGGTATTTTGTTCCATAGCCACAATACAGTGAAATACTAATGTCACCACATGAATGTTCTGATTTTTAAGTGACAGACCCACATGTCATCCCCTACCACTCTCAAATTAGTTTAATCTCAAACTCATCAAAACAAACTCTAACAAAAAACCCAAACTTATCCATAAAAATGTAACCATTTTAATAGGAGTTAGTAAAATGTTCCATCTCCAACATAATCTGCTGATGTAGCCCTGATACATCACATACATTTGCAAAGTCTTAGAAAGAACAAAAATAGAAACTCATGTCTCAGCCTAGGTGGGAATTGTAACCCATAGTATACTGGATAGAAGAAAAGTAATTCTTCCTCCCATTGGAAAGGTGGTTATCTGTCACATTCAGAAGGTGTACACTCTATGTTTTCAGGAGAGAATTCAAGGTTCAGAATAACAAAAGTTCATATTGGGTTTACGTTTCCCCAGTAGTTGCAGTTCTGGGTATCTCAAGTACATGTCACAGTGCAGAGACCTTGCTTCTCTGTGTCCTCCTTGCTGACTCCAGCCAAGGAGAAGCTGTCCAAAGGAAGAATTGTGCAGAATTTGGTGGATTTAGTAGCATTGTAGTTGACCCAAAAACCAAGTTGTAGACACTTCAAATTGGATGCTCAGAATTAGCAAACTTCAATGACAATAAATTTTCTCTATTTCTCCTTTTAGAAAGATAAGAATACCAACCTCACTCATATGAAAAGACATCTATTTGAAAGACACATGAAACAACAGTGATAAACACCACTGGAGAGACACAATGGAATTAATAGTTGTCTCTCCATAACAAGACTTGGCTAGCCAGCAATAAGGGAGACCTAAGAGCATGTAACAGGAAAAGTTTTCAATAGCTTCACATGCATACAGGACCGGGGGTGCTCACAGACTGGGTAAAAAAATGGCCATGCCTGTGTAATTAAACACTCTTATCAGGATGGACATACACACAAAAGCTAAGTTAAAACTGTACAGGCAACCTTAATTATGACTTTTCCTGACTTTGAAATTAAAAATGCAGAACTAGATTAAAAGAACATAATTAAGATTGCAACGTCATTTGGCAGCGGTACCTTGAAAAAACAGGCACTATGATACAAAGTGAACTTGATCTTAGCAGAAAAGAGAATCATGAAACAACACATTTGGGTCATTGTATTTTTTGTAATCATATATATAGATGAAGCAATAGCAAATATCAAATTTTAATAAAAATATTAATTATTGATTATAATAATTAATATGCAAATTGTTAATTATAATAATGAAACTGTCTTGCAATTATATGAAAGAAGCCATCTTGCAAAAATCAGCACATCTGCTTTTTTAATTAATTATTTCTTTTCAAACTATATTTTCATTGCTTATCTATTCCACTTAAATGTAGTGTCCTCTGGTCTCCTAGTCAATCCATTCTTGTTTCTTGCATTATGTACCTATGTTTTTGTTGAAAGGCAGAATCAACACAGATTTTTTTAAACCTCACTGAAATAAAAACATACTGTTTGATGCACCAGATATATTTCCCAAACTTGACTTAAATTATTCACCAAGTTCAACTGCTCATTCAGTAGAATATAGCATTAGTACTGATTGAAAACCCTGTACCCATTAGAGGAAACATAAATGCCCCCATGCCCATTCTTGCCCTGGAACAGCTAGGAATGCATGGATGTTTTTTAAACACCCCTAACCACCCCCAATTCAGCCATCAAGAGCACCTGTGAAGGATCATAACTACACTCATATTTAAGGCTATCTGAAACAATGGAAAGAACAAATCCTCCCATCTAGTTCTGGAAGAATCTGAAGGAGGACATGAACCTGAACTGATGGCTTCAGGAACATACAGCCATGGCAGAAAGGTCTGAGCAGAAGCTGTCACCATGAAAACTGTCTGCAAATAGAAAGTCTGAGACATTCCTCACATTGCAGCAATTGGAGCATAGAAGAAAACATGGAGATTTGCAAGGGAGTATCTGAAAAGAGAAAAAAGCACATAAGCAAAGGAGGGTCAGAAAATCAGACTCAGATAGGAACTAGCTATGTATTCTTTACAAAGAGGACTGAAAAGGTAACTGTACATGAGATAAGCCTTAATGGGAACAGGCCAAGGCAATAGTATCATGGCATAATTTCAGACCTATTTAAGAAAACATCTGAATTTACAATGAATAACTATTTCCTTGTTCCAGTATGAATTGTATATATACATGAATTTTATGAAGGATTGGGAACCCTTATGGACTTCTAGATACACAAGAGCTTATCTAGGAACATGTATAAAAATTAAGGGCATTTTTCTTATCTGGTGCAGTTGTCTGCTACTGCCAGGCCTATAAACAACTCTAGAGATTTATTTAAATTAGGTCAAAAGCTGGAATTTTGGCATATAATATTATTACATAGTGTAATATCACCATAGCAAGAATCCATTCTGGGGAATTATCTGAAATATAAGAAATGTTTCCAAAGGGTTCACTGAACAACAGGTATTTTCCTCAGTTTCTGCTGCTAGCATGTCCAGAGAAAAAGTGTAGGACATGATCAGTATAGTTGTCAGGTAAGAATACAGTCAAACTATAACTTGTCTCAAGATGATGTGATTATCTGCAAAACATGCCCCCTTCTCCAGCTGCTCCTGTATCCTCTGAGGAATAGGTTGAAAATACACCTCAGGTTGAATGGCTGACTTTGTAGGAGAATAAATTTTTCAAATTAATTACCTTTGAATTCTGTTGTTTCCCCCCACCCAGTGCAAATTAACCAAGAGTAGTTTAAAATTCTTCTGTTTCCATTTAGCTCACAAATCAGACATATAGTCTGATTCTGAGCAAGTTCAAAAATTTACTAATTTGGTTTGTTGGGTTTTTTTCTGTTATCTGAAAAGTTAAACATAGTAGGGTAATTTTATATTTGAAAGAAATCCTCCTTCCTCCCCTCAAAAGATATTTCCACAAATACTTACTTGCATGTATTAAACATTTACTGCTTCTATGAAAAATTCTGCCAGCAAAGTTTTTCACAAAAGAATGACCAAAGTACATGGAGGGACACCAACATGGAACACAAGTTAATGTCTGAAAGCATTTTCATGTTGTTCACCCACATTCCCGTATTTGCAAGGGCAGAGCCATTGTGTCAGCCACTTATGGCAATCAAGCATAATTTGTCACAGATGTCCTGGTATGTTTTGATACAATATGAAATCAGTCAAGCTTCAAACAGGTCTTGGTCACTTGTCTGTTCTTGGGAACACTACTCCAAGGCAGCCTTTAGAGACCTGCACTTTTTATTGGCTTCATATCTCACAAACTAAGTATCTCACCCAGTCTTTTACATCACCTAGCTATCCTTGCTCATTATCTACCTAGGTGTGTTAACCAGCATTTCTTATATGAAATAAAAACATTTTATTCTGACACTGCGGTTACTGTCTCCTAGCAACAGGACTTCTTCTTAATAAGGCACTTGTTATTTTCAGGGGTCTATCAAGAATACTTTAAATAGCCTTAGTTTTCTGTATAGATTCCCTAACCTGATCAATTCTTTTCCTCATAAATTTGATGACCTATGAAAATGCTTTATAATTAGCATAATAGCAGAATGTGATCTATAAAACACAAATTTCTTTGTACTAATGTTTCATGTCAACACTGCAGTTAAATTAATTGAAAGAAAGTTATTTCTCACCTTACCAGGGATTTCTGTTTAGCCAGTTTTATTCTCGTGAGTACAGGTTCTCATAAGCATCTTTGTAAATTATTACAGTAGATCACAAATAAACATACCATAAAAAGAGAGGAGAGATTCATGTTGTACTAGTTCTTTTCAAATAAAAACAGTGTTCTTTATGGCTTTGATCAAGACATAAAAAGTGCATGTTTAAAACTAAGTGACAGTAGAAAAGAAAGGAAAAATCTGAGGAGATAATGGGAAAAGCCCAACTGAAATTACTTAGCATTTTGTTTTAAATTCACCAGATATCTAGATTGCAAGTCTAAGGTAACAGAATACAATATAATTTGTATCTGATGGACTATTTTATTCTTGTAAACTTTTTTTGTTCTTGTCAATCTTATAAAATTATACCTTCTCAGGGTAATTGTTGAATTCATGCAGAAGTAAGTGCAATGCAATTTTACTTCTAAAGACAAATCATTCATTTGTGAGAAATGAGTTTGAAAAAATATAATGAAGGTATTTATTACTTCAATAATTTTTAAAATTGGTCAAGGTGTTCTAATGTTCATATTTTGGTGACAATGTAGACATCATTGCAATTGTCACCTGCCAAAGACTGAATATGCATATTAAAGTTATGCATTTCACTAATGTACCAAGTTGCAATGTCAATTTGCAAGCTGTCTGACTGATGGTTTATCTTCTTTGATGGACCTAAGGTACATCAATATGCAGAATGAGTCATCTAAGGAGAGGAAAAAGCAGCCAGAGGACAGAACTGAGCTACTGTCCAGCTCCAAATACACTGAACTACCACAAGGTCACGAAAGCCTGCTAGGGAAGAGAAGGCTCCAGAGCAGCTGAACAGGCAGGACATTTCACAGGCAGGACAGTTTTCTTCATTCCAGTACTGAAAAAGGTGATAATGAGTAGTCCCTCTGGCAGAAGCTTCCTTTGGTAGCCTCTGACACCTTATTAACCTGCATTGCCCTGATCCTGGAAGACCACAGGATGTTGGAGGGGGATATCTGGAATGCTATGTCACAAATGCCCTGTTTTCCTCAAGAAGAAGGAATTTGCTAAATCTGTAAGGCTAGCTGTGAGCTAAAATGGCACTGGGAGGTTGAGTTGAGAAGTACTGTGAAGTCACTTGTAATAGAGGGAGATTCATGCTTCAGTTGGCCACATCTTTTTCAAATCTCACCCTCCAAAGTCATCAGCTTGACTGGGTAGCCCGAAAGGTTTTTCATTCAACAGAATAATTGGCACAAACACTGTGCTGTGTAAGCTAGTCTCACAATAACATAAATCCAATCCACTGAACTTTTCAAATTACATACTTTAAAAAAAAACAAATTTCCCAACAATAAACACTAGTTCCTTAAGTAACAGGTGACACAGATTGAAGATATTCATATATAGAGGAAAAAAATCCCCAAGTATTGGAAATATAACTGAAACCCAGTCCAATGGATTGTAAGATTAAGACAATGAAATTCAAGTTTACTAGTGACACAGAACACCACTGTGTCTACATCCACCTTTCAGCAGATAATGTGGAATTTAAGAACTACAGCACACAAACCCAAACAGGATACTGCAGGTCATCCACTCCTTTCAAGTAGCAACTATCACCAGAAAAACAGATAAAATCTTTCTTTGATGGCTGTCCATGTTGTGGAGTATTGGGCAAAAATATTCTTATATTGAATGTCATTCTGGTAAACAGTTTACACTTAGATTTTTAAAGAAGCACACAATTTGTTTAGTGAGCATATGCAGCAGCAACAGAGATAATCCAATACTGAGTTCCACTGACAAAACAGTTAAAAATTGACTTTAACATTTAGTGGCTGGTTTGAAAAATAGCTATTATGTCGTGTTTATTTCCTTCAGGCAGCATGTGGTACAGAAAATACTGAAGAATACAGCAAGAACTTGTAAAAGGTAATGTTTCAGTCATGACTATGATTGTGATATTTAAATAACAATTATGGTTATTAATAATATTAAAATTGTTTCGAAAGGACTGATGGAAGGCCACAAATACATTTTATATAAATATATATAAATATATAAATAATGAGAATGTAAATGTGATAGTAGAATCTACTATTTTCTAAAAGATACAGGGCTTTCCAAAATGTTGTTAACTATTGATAAATCTCCTGGAAATATAAGGTGATTTGTACATGATTACAAATATATAAAAATTGGTTTCATTGTTAGAAGTCTACAAATTTTTTAAAAAAATTGGGAAGGCGGTGCTTATATGACTTCTATGATATCTAAATAGATAATTCAAAAATAGAGACTATCAACAAAAAAAAATAGATGCTAAAAGATAAAACTATTTCTGTCAACAAGTTCCATGGTAACTAGGTCTTCCCAATTGAATCACTAACCTTTTCTGACAGATATGAGTTTAGTAATACCATTTCTGTTAATAAAACACTTAGATTAAAAAAAAAAATAAAATTTCTTAGTACTATATGACATCTTGATTTTAAAATCTTACTGTTTTAAAAGTGACAGTATACACAAGTAGCAACATCTTTACCTGTACTGAGGGTCTCAAAAACTTGCTTCACCAGCACATGTAAAAATGAAGTGACTGGCAAAACATCAATGAACTGGACAACTAAACAGTGAGGTTCTTCAAAGATCATTTTTGGTCTAATTCTCATCAATATTTTTAATCAATGATTTAAGGAAATTTTGGATGAATGAGAATAGAAAATATCTGGTAGTTAAATACATTAGTTGACAGAGATTCATGGAGTGGTAAGTAATGAGGGAGCTGCTTACTGCTACAAACAATCTGCATCACTTGCTTAAGCGGACACAATTAATGAAAATGTTTTAAATAGATCTCAACACAAGCATACAAAATTCCTCTGTGAAGAAACAACACAGGTTACAGTTAATGGCCAGGATTTTTTCAGTTCACTCTTTTTACTGAGGAGAAGACAGAAAGGATCTGGTTTTACAGGATGAGTTTTTTTCTCATTTTAAAAATCAAGCTGTTTGCAAAGAGATTACATTTAGACAAACAAGGACAAAACTATCCTCAGTGACTTAAATCTGAAGGGACAAGAAGAAGAATAACTTAATAGTACCTGTTCTACAGGGAAGTCTCCTGAGCTTCCCATTTTCCCTGAGTCTGGTAATGTTCTGGATACTTTTTTTTTTTTTTTTGGTGTGGGAGGTAAATGGGCATTTTTCTCCTAAAACTTTGGTCACCTATTCCTGTGTTTTTGTCAGCCACAGAAGAGCCAAGAGATGTTCAGCTGAGAATACAACTCTGCCCATACTTCCTGTTCATGTGCTCCAACCAGCCAGTGCTCAGCCTGAGACCTAAGTTCAGAGCATTTCAAGGTGAGTGCACAAGAGCCCATCACCACCAAAAGCACATCACAGCAAGGACAGGATGAACAATGTGGAAGCCCAACACAAAAGCTCAGTCACAGAGTCATACAACTGCTTTAGTTGGAAGGAACATTAAAGACCATACAGTTCAAACTCCCCTGGGCAGGGACACTCAATGTCAAAGGCAAAAAAAGCAAACCCTGCAGTGCTTAGGTCTGGACACCTGAAGTACCAAGTGATGGGAAATAATACACTTGAAATTTCACTTTACTGTATTGTCTAGTTAATTGCAAAGGCATAAAATAATCATCTTGTGCTTGATGGCATCAATACTACTCTTACAAAAACATTTGTAAAACAGAGAAGTTTACTCTACAAGACTTGAAAAAGTGGCTTTCTATATTTTAATGAGAAATTCACATTCTAAGTCAGTTTACAAGGTCCCTAAACTTGGCAAACATAAAAGCAGTAGTATTAACTGCAATAGTATTTGGCAATTTCTGTAAGTTCTCAACAGTTTGAAATCTTCAAATGAGTAAGAAATAGATAGAAAGCATACAACATAACAAAGTTCACAAATACAATTACTGGAAGGCATGTCTACAGTATGAGTGGATAGGGCTTAAGCATCTAAGCAAGTGCCTGACCATGCTCATTTATTTACCTTGCACAGGAACAGCCAGGTGAACTAACCTTGGTCCAAAAGTGTTAGTGCAGCACTTCTCTTCAGCAAATAAACCTCCTCAGGCAGAGCTTGGTACTCAGGTGCAGAGCCCACTTCCATGCCTATTTCACTTCCGTCCCTGGTACTGTCTCAGATGTTACCCGGGGTGTCTCTGCACTGCAGGAGATTTATTGACTTGATCAAGAGGTGGTGTGACTTACACTATAAAGCACTGACTGTGAAGGAGAAGGATGTCATTCTAGTCCTCAACCTAAAACCTAATGTGTTTTCCCATCTTTTTGTGAGCATTGCAAGGAAAGCAGAGCTGTGCCACACCCAATTAACATAATCCACGGGGAAACAAAACACATGCACTGATGGAAGCAGCCATTATTAGCTACATCTGAAACATTCTTCCTTTTGAATTAAAGACAATGTCCAGTTTCATTCCTATATTTAAGTATTTCTTTATTTGCCTCAAAAAAACAAACAAAAAATACCCCAGCAGATGTGAGAAGGTCGAAGCAATGTGGAAAAATCTAGTAATTAGTTTGTTATAAGAACAAAGTTAATCAAATAAGTGTGTTATTCTACAAATTTCTCTTCTCTGGATGAGAATCAGTGCAGAAATATTCATGCCCTTGAGTCAGCGGAAGCTTTCTCCACCAACAACAGTGGGACCAAGGTTTAACTCAGAATGTCTGTTAATCACATGGACAGAGTAAGATTTATCGTGTCTTTCATTTCTTACTTTTTAAGACTTTGGGATTAGTTTTCAGGGAAGACACTCAATTTAGGGGACTGTTACTTAGCAACCATAATCTGTTTTAAAACAAAGCTGCAGCCTGTGCTTTTTTTTCAGCAAGGAAATAATAGATCTCTGTCCTTATGTGCTTCTTACCAAATTAATAGCTAAGCAAACACCTAGACTGAACAAAGTGTAAAAGAAGCATCCTTACATTGTTTGACCCTTTCCTTATTTTTGCAAACATGGCAAAGAAAGTCTCAGTTCTTAAAAAAATCTCCAACAAAATTATCTGAAAAAAATGTCCTCCAGACACTGGAAACTGGCTGATACAGAGGAGGCATGCCCATGGATGTGGGAAATATGGTTTTGAAAAAAGATGGGAAAAATAGGTACCTGGTGGGCTTTGTTCTCTGCAATAAAAATGCAGAAGATAGCAAGAAAAAACAGGGAATTTTTAGTACCTAACTCTCAAAATCAAATATCAGAACAACTTTCTTTCTCTACCCATCTAAGACTCAAGCAGAGACCCCAGAAAGCTGCCAAGCATACTGGAGCTAAGCTGGCCTCAGTTGTATACTCTGAAAGATTTTGGTGCTCCTTGTCATCGTACATAAAATCCTGAGCTACCCAAAGGCTTCAAGAAAAGGACAAGGCAACAACATATGGCCTAAACAGACTGTTCATGTCTTTTCCTAAACAAGGCACAGCTTCACCTTAGACTGACCTTGCAATTACAGGCTATGGGGAACAGTTAGGCACTTGAAAACAGCACAACAAATGGCACAGACAGGGAAAGACTCAGAAATACTGAATGCAGAGAGCCCTCGATAGGTAAGCTGTGAATTCTGGTTGCAGTGTCTGAGACAACCCTGCTCCACTCAGACCACTTGCTATCGGAATCTTAAAATGCAGCCTGGAAGCAGAAGAATCCTTTACACTACCCCTTCCTTTGCAGATGAAACAATGATAAAAGTTCCTCCAGAGATGAGATTCTGGCAATTTGAGGACATGATTCTGAAAAAAATAACTCTCCAAAGTGATAAATTTAAATAACTGCAAAGTAAGCAAAGTGGGTTTATATCCCAGCTTCCTCCAGCAGCAAGAACAGAATTTGAACAGTTTTTCCAGAGCAATTATTGAGTAGCTAAGGAAAAATTGCAATGCCACCTCAAATAACTCATGTCTATATGACTCAGTTCAGGAATATTAATAAAATCCACACATCCAGATCCTGAACTGATTAGAGTTTAGGAGATATGGGATTCTGAGCAATAACTTCCCAAATTTACCATAACTATTCTGCACCTAGTGTCATTCATGTGGGGCAAAAATAACTTGTCAACTCTTGACAAACCCCTAAATCTTAGAAATATGCTATTTTAAACTGTGAATTTGTTTTGGCTTTCTTAACTAGTCTTGAGCACAAAAACTTAGAGATAAGAATGTCCTTGTATCACTCCTAGACTAGGAATTGGAGTTGATGTATGATTTCTTTTAAAAGTACAAACATTAAGATACATCTGATGTGCATCAAAAATAAACATAATGATTATTTGCAAATATGCCAAAATCCAAATTAATCTTGTAATGTAGTGGAAAAAAAATATATACACTGACCAATTTACAGGACTACAATCACCAACAAATATGACAAGTAATTAGCATTTCTTACCAGAAAACCAATACCCTTCTTTTACCCCCTCTAAATCAGAACTGGCTTTACATCAAGTGCTAGAGCTTAGGAAAGCTAAAATATGTTTTCCTCTGTCTTATCCTTGTGTTTCACTGTGAAGGGGTTATTTCTCTCAGGAACACAGTAACAGCTGCTGGCTCTTTCCTCCATGATTTCACATGACACATTTCTCACTGGAGCTCTCAGCAATTTATTCTTATTGCCTTACTGCTTTAAGGTTTTTTTTCAGCAAGTTCAGTGTTGTATACATAAAAATTAGATATGAGGAGTGAGGGAAAAATCTCTTTAATGCAACAGATTGCATGAAATGCCTCTACGACCAAAGATGCTACTACAGCCATAGCTGAATTTTGGGTGCAGGGGGAGCATTTATTTTATTTCATTTTTTTAAAGGTGCAATATGTGCTAGACAATGTTCATGTTTTAAAACTGCCATTCAGTCTCCCATCTCCATCAGATCAGGTCAAGAATCTTGGATAAGTTACCTCAATGAGACAGGAAAGAGGTCACCCCAAGGGGGAAAGAAAGCCCATAAGAAAGATTGCTACACAACCACACTGCTGTGTCAGAGCACACAGCTGCTAACAGAGCCCATTAGCCAGGGTTTGCTCATATTAGTACAGCTAAAAACCATGAGGATAAAATTCAGTTCATGACACATCACCCTGATTCAACTTTCACAAGTCTTTGACTATAAAAAAAAAAAAAAAGGGTTCACATTTTTATATCCTAAAATTAACATTACATCAATTAATTACAGTTTGAACTTTGAGGACTCTGAGCTGTTGCAGCCAAAGACAAGAAGGGAACCCCCAAGAGGCCACTCAACCCTTACTTGTTCATTCAGAACATAAACACTAAATCTCATTGATCTTCTGATCAGTACAAATTATTGGTAAGCTCTGCATTAAACCAAGCTGTTGTAAATTGGAACTGACAATATTATCACTGAAAGAAATGCATGAACTCTGTGTTTGCCAAAGTGTGACCTCCTGGACAAGTGGTGTAGCACTGTAGCACTGCAAGGATGAAAATTTTTAATCCAACTACCACTCCCATGCAAATTATTTCAATCACACAATTAACTTTACTAAATAACATTTTTTCACACTAAACATGTGCTGTGATGTAAAAATTAAATAACCCAAAAGGATATCAGTGCAACATTCCCAATCTCAGGCTCACAAGACTCACCTGCATCAGAACATTAATGCCCTTCCAGCCAGTCTCCTTCAGTGAAACCATCCTCTACAGGATGGTAGCTGTAGCTCGCACATTAGCTTGCATGCCAGAAGGATGAAAATTTGAAAGAACAAACACAGAAATTAAATGTGAGTGTTAAGACCAGAGAAGAAACCCTATTAACAAAGTGAGTGACAAGAATTTTTATATTACAGGAAGCAAAGAGATTACAGAACGGGCAACTGATTTGAGAAGCTGGCATGATTGCTAGGTTTGCTAACCAACCATATATGAACATCTTCCTCTGGTTTTGTCATTTTGTTGGGGCTTTTTTTGTGTACTTGGAGATTACACATACACCTTACACACACCTTAGCCAGGGTGCTGTGTCACCACCTCAATGGTAAAGAATTACTTAAGAAAGTCAAGAGAGAAAGAAGACAGAAAGAAAGAGTTAATTAATCCTTCAAAAGTTTTTTGTTTATATGGACCAAGAGTGATATTCAACATGAGGCAAATAACATGGTTAAAATTATAAATAAGGAAAATTGCTTTGACAACCAAAGTTTTTATGGAAATGTGGGAACTGGCATACCATATCTGAAAGGCAGGCCTGTACCTGGGAAGAAACCAGGGACACCTAGAGGTGTTTCAATTGTAGAAATTTGATGGTTTTATACATTATTTTCCTCTTAAAACAGTTAATAGGAATAATGTGGTATATTCACATACAAACATATTAATTTAATTAGTGACATGTTTATGTTACATTATCTTATAATCAAAATAGTTCACTTGAGTTTGAAAAGTCAGAAGAAATCCTCTTGACAAGCAACCTCAAGATACACCTACAGATGAACTGAAGAATTTTGCCTTTGGTTTTTAATTAAAGGATAGAGCCAGTAAGCACTTTTAGAGTTTGAAAGATTGGCACAAAAGTCCCAAGTTATTTTAGGTTCCTGTGTTACAAAGTAGATTTGGGAACCTTGTTCTGGGCACACCTCCCTCCCTCCTTGAAGGATACCCTGAGCAGAGCCTACCTGGAATCCTAAATGACACCCAGTGGTACTTGTGCAAAAATTATTGATCTCTTTGGGCCACAAACAGAGCAGTCAGAAAACAGGGCATGACTGCAGGCACAAAGTAGGAGGCAAGGTTTTGTCTTCTGGCTCCTGCTGCTTTGGGTTAGAATAAAAATCTACCTGGTTTAATAATCTATTTCCTGCTATGTTCAGTAGGCCATAATTAAAGGAGAATATAAGAAATGGGTGAGAATAAAGTGATCCTTCCCAGCCATATAGTGTTGATTGCCCCAGGTTAGAAGGGCAAGGGCATTCTAAGCCAAAGGTTGCAACAGTGGCAACTTTTAACAACTGAAGTACTCTTCATGAATTCTTCATTAATTCCATTATTTTGTCTCTCAGACCATAATATATAACCAAGTTTCACAATTTCATATGTGAAGAGTAACATTTTTCTAAATTTGCTTGCCTCTCAATTCTTCAGGTGTGAGTAGTAACTGTTTCCTCCCTTCCATGTTTTTATTGGACCCTGTTGAGCACAGTAGCAGCTCCTTAACTCTTGATGATCTCTATTACCCTTCTCTAGTTCACCTAACATCTCTTTTGAAGCACAGAGACCAAAGCTGAGTCTGGAATTCCAGATATGATACAGTGCAAATTTATATTGTGAAGTAATAAGGGTTTTTGTTTTACTCTTCATTCAGAGATTAATATTTCCTAACATCTGTCTTTTTAACCTTTTCTGAGCAGTAAGCTCAGTTCTTGGGGTGAAGGGGAAGACCAAAATTCCCTTTTCTGTACTCTTTTCCACACCTCCACCCCCTCTTTATGTTCAGAAAATAGTGCTAGAACAAAAAGAAAAAACAAAAAAACCCAAAAAGTTCTAATAGTCTCTTCATCCTCAAATTCAAAAACTCAGTACTGAAATAAAAGCCCCCACAGGCAGGAAAGCAAGTAATTCTGATAATTTCTCTTTGTTGAACTAAGGAGCTAATTATGGTGATAGTCAGATATTACCTGATAGAGCACTTTTCTGTAGTAAAATGAAAACTCAACGTTCAATTTTCTGAGGAAAAAAAAAAGACAGGGGGAGGTGATCCAGCTTCTACATCTGCAGCTACTCCATAGCTCATTCAACAAAAGATCCAAGGACAAGATACAGATTCCAACACATTTCCATTGACACCAGATCTAAAAACTTAAGAAAATACTCAGTTTAGATATTTCCCAAACTGATTTAAAAACAGTAGTTAAAAAAAACCCTCCTCCCCACTGAAATTTTGCACCTCAGTCTTGGGGCTTTGGTTACAAGGACAAGTTTTTAGAAACACCAAGATTACATCAGACAGCTTGACTGATCCCTTTATGATGCTAACGGGGAAAGTGGAGCCCAAACTAGAGTCGGGCATCTACAGTCAAGAAGCCATTTGGAGCACAACATCAACAACATATTGACTCATTCTGGACAAAGCTGCATATATAATATATAATATATATATATATATATTCTCACAGGTCAGTAGATGGCACTCTCTATATTTACTATATTCATGTTTTGCACACTTGTCAAAGAAATGCTGCTTCTCCTGGAACTGCAGTCATAGATCACAAGTCCTTAGACAGCTTCCCTTAGAAGGGAGCTCTGTGCTTTATCTACTTAGTGCAGATTTCAGTTTTCCCATGGCACACAATCTGGTCAAGTTTGTTGATTAGGACCTGTAAACCCATGGAAACATGAATTGCACATATGGTCTGTACTTTATGCAGTTAATGGACAATATACTCTCTCATCTACAGTGTAATGGGCCTCAAAATTGGACCTTTCTACAAAGGCCAAAAATGGTTCAGCATTAACAAAGCATCTGCATATGACAGCAAAATGAGGTCCATGTTAAAAACAGAGCCCTCTTGGTTTATCTGGTTGGGTCACTATCCATTTAGAGTCATATTGACTTCATTTAATTGTATTTCATATTTGTAAAGACAGCAGGGCCATGGGAAGGCAGGCATAATGCCTTTCCTGAGCACAGAAGGTACATAAAGATCCTTCAAACTAAAACCACTAGATAAGTTTTATTTACAAAAAGAATAATAAACTAGTTGGAAAAGCTAGCAGTTCCACAAGACACTACAATCCAAAAATAGCTCAGAAGAGAAAGGGTATCTAGGGCTGAGGGCACCTGGAGAAGGCAGGCAGGTCTGGAATCCCTGTGCATCACTACCCTGCTGTGCAGAGCACTACTCTCATCTGGTCAGGACTGCAAAGCTTCACACCACGGAAGGAGTCTCACCTGGGGGCACTTGGTTTCTATTAAAGCCCACTTCACACAGCAAGCTAAGAGTCATGAATACTGAGCAAGTCTAAATCCTTGTTTATCCTCACAGATCAGATGGGAGCAGAAACAAAGATGAGAATACACGTTTCTTTTTTATTGTGCACTGTTATAATAAGCGCCACCCCACCAACCCAATGGTATGAACACGTAAGACCAATATAGTCCTTTAATACTCCCTTTTTTGAAAATGTTTCTAAACTATAATAATATATTAAATTTGATAAATACAATTACTACCAGCATTTAATTGATTCTTGATTACAATCAATTATATTTCTGAAACAATCAAGCAACCTACAATTAAAAGTAATTTATTCATTAGCACACCCCTACTAGACAATTACAGAAATGCATTATGTATGTAATTAGATACAAATACAGTTCATTATTCCACTTTTTATTCTATTGTTGCAAAGCTACACATGTAGAATCTTACTTTATAACTCTCCTTGCTTTCTATTGACATGGAGATTGCACTTATTTTATTTACCCAATTTCAACTTTGAAATCAAAACCTGAAAGAGACTCAATCCCTACAAAAACAGTGATTAAAACTCATTCATTTGTCATATGGGTGAGAAGTAAAGGTAACAAAATATTTTCTAGGGGAAAATATCCTACTTGAGTTGAAAAAAGCAGCTGTAAATTTTTAGAGGTTTCAAAAATAGAAATTATAATTTCTATGTGGTAAGGCTCTTATATAAGAATTTGAGGGTAAGCATGAAAGAAGAGTTAGTAAAATATTACTGTGATTAGAGCTGCTTCCGAGACCAAAACCAACTAAAACCAGTTCAGGATTTGACAGTCATAACCATGAACTAAGGATCTGATTTTCAGATGTTCTAGTTCTCTACATATTTTACAATTACACTTATGGCTACGATTGTCCAAACTTGCTTAGAAAATGTAATAAAGTCCACAAACCAAACTCCATACCAAAATAATGTAAAAATGTCATAAAATCCACACCAAAACACCACAGCCACACCTGGTCAGACCAAAGAAGAAAGGAGAGATTTGTGAGAATGGGAAGGGGCACCTCTGGCCTGAGAGAAGAGAAAGGTATACTGGAAGCTCACTGAGCAAGGCATGGTGGCCTGTCTGCCAACTGATGAGAGTACTGCAATAATTCCAGAAAGAAAATGCAAAAGACCATGCAGAAGACTTCATAAAAAAAGTCTGCCAGAACTGTTGCCATAGGGGTCTGAAGCAATGGCTATTAAGACCTCCCCTTCTGATCCCTCATGTAGGGTGACTGCTACATGAATTTAAACTCCAAGATTCCTAAAACAGTGACCAAATTAAAAACCGAAGCGGCAAAAGTCTTCAAATTTCTATGCTTAAGTTGCAGCAACCCTCATTTTTCAACAGCATTACACTTTATTTTCACTTACTTTACAGAAATGTTTTACATATTTATCATTACAATGATAAATATTAAGCAATTAATAATTGCTTGATGTACACACATTGGCATTAAAAAAAAAAAAAAGAAATATTAGAAGAGTGAGTTACTATCTACTGTTGCTAGTTTCACTTTTCTTCATGAAAGCTATGTAATAAAGCTCCCAGGGTTAATGGAGAAAAAGTTCTTTTTTTTGGTAGAGCTCCCAGGCAAACTCCTTCTCTCATCTTCTGTAGCCCTGGTGCATTCCTCAAGTGAGCTGACTAAACTTCCACTCTCATTAGCTGGACAAATGACAGAGCAGAAAGATAAGATATTCAATAACTCCTCGTGCTTGCACTCTTTAAAAGTTAGATACTGGGAATGGCAGGGAGTGACAGGAAATAAGTGATTATTGCTCCATCCATAGTGACAGGTAAAGATATAGCACCCTTGTAGTTATCTCAGATGCCATCACAAATGATTGTAATTTTTAAGACACTCTGATGATGCTAAATCTTCACTCATTCCTTCAAGCCTGGAGGAATAATCTAGAACTTTGGTTATCTGTGTGTTTCTTGTTTTGTTACACAAACCAGTCAACCACAGTCAGAAGCAGACACTTGGAGAAAAAAAGCAGCAGAACTTAAGATAAAGAGAATAAATCAATGAGATAAATTATCATCCTAGTTCTTCAGCAGTCTTGGTGCTGAACAATATGTCCTTGCTTAATCTGACAGTCAACCATGAAAAGTATCATGGCAAAGAGAATCCCACCAGCTGTATTTTTTTTCATAATAACAGATGCCCTCTCAGATCCTATGAAATGAATAAGATACCTGAAAACAAATCTTGAAATGAAAAAGAATGGGCCAGCTACATGCCGCAGAATCTGTCCATATATTACACCTCTACCAGGCACTGCAACTCCAAAACAATTGAGGTCAGAAAGGCAATCAAGAAAACCCTCAGGCACAACAGAAGCTTTCATGGAGAAACAGCTATGTTATAAAGCAATCACTGACCAACTACAAAAACACCAAAAAAATATATTTAAATGATCATACATTCATCCTTGAGCCTTCTGCATTGTATTTGACTGAAATGGACAGATGTTATATCGGGTTTATGTTTACATGTGTTCAGCTTTTTTGACCGATTTGTCTCCACACTCTTCAAAAGCTAAAAGCTTGCCACATGCTTATCTCTCTGTGGTTTCTCCAAGCAAAGGAAGAAAACTATCTACCTCACTGCAACCTTGATTTAATTCTGATGTTTAGACTGAGAAGGAATTTCTAAGCCCCACTGTGGTTCAGTTACACAGCTCCAATGAAATCAAAATACACTAGTCTAGCCTGCAGTCCAATGTTATTCCTCATTACATCTGGCCTCACTTACAAAACACTTCAAACATCATCTGCAAAGAAGCACGGCTGCCTTCAAAGTCATTAAGTCTTAAAAATCAGAGGAAAGTTCTTCCAAGCGTGTTTATTTGATCCAAAACATTAACATGCTGACAGCTGTTGAGCTGCTTCATTTAGCTGTCACAACAGACCATGGAGCACCATAGTGAAATGGACACTTCTGTGTCTGACATCTGCCACTCTTCCATTAACTGCTGCTTCACCACAAACATTTTACTGAATAATTGATTTGGCGAGGTGTACGCAACTGAGTGTCTTTTTTTTAATGCATTAAAACATCTGGGTTTTTGCACTGAAAGGTTCTGCCGAAAGTAATAACATCCAAATAGAAGATTTTTAAACTGCCAGGTTTTGGCTATGACATGAGAAAGATTCCCACAGAGAGGTAACATGCCTCATCTACTTAGGAAAATATACCTTCTGTACCAGAAGTTGAAAAGCCTTGCTAAAAAGATTAACATTGTAAGCTTTAATAGAAATGAAAATTCCTAGGAAAGCTTCATCTCTACAGGGCTGTTCTTAAATCCAAAGTATCTGCAACTCAGTGGGAAACATAGTTCAAGTCATATGAAAGCAATTTCTAATGTTCCAAAGCAGAGGCAGAATACAGTAACCTTAATATCCAGAGGGAAAAAATCATCACAGTAGACAACTTCCCAAAACTTAATCTTGACAAACATAAAGTTCTCAGGACTCTTATAAGAGTCTGAGAAGTCTGGCTTGAGAATCAACAGTTCTCAAAAACAGAATGAGAGGCAGAAACTCTCCCACTATCAAAAAATCCTAATGTCTGGATTTGGAATTGATTGAAGTTAATACAAAAAGTCTCCTTGAACCAACTTTTCCAAAATTGCAAGGTAAGCCATGGAATGCCACTGACATTCCCACAAGTAATACCTGTAAACCATAAGACCACACAGCAAGAAACAGACTTTGACTTTCACCTGGAGATGACAAAAGAAGAGTTCTGCGTATTTTCTCAGCTGTGTAGAAAGCATATTTGTATCCCCAGATTTAGCTGAGTATGTGAAATTAAAGCATTGCCTTTTAAAATAACATTTTACTGAAGGAATACATTCAAAATATAAGTTCTCTGTTATTTGGCATCTGTCCTATCCAATGGAAGTATTGCTTTTGGCTTTATCCAAATGCCTGCCACTGATCTCCAAGATAACAACCTTCTTTGGAAACAGAAACTAAATACAGAAAACTTGCATTTTGCACCTTTATACATTTTATATAATTGTTTCAATCCAAAATGAAATTAAAAACAATGAAAAGCATTCTTTCGTAAGAAAGCAAAACATACTTGGCTGGCAGAGCCTTGAAAGCCATCCCTCAAACACTGCTATACGACACCCCAAGGGTATACCACCTGATTAGGCTGCTGGAATCATATCCCTTGGGAGTTTGCAATCAGCTCAGATGGTGATTCCTAAATGGGAACTCTGAAGAAGCTGATTTACTGTGGATGGGAAGAAAAAAGGATGAGAAAATAATGAAGATTGGGATTGCTGACTTGTACATCCCACATGACAAGGTTTCTGGGTCATTTTAGAGATGTTCTACATGCCACTGGACCTAAACAATCTCATCTACCTTTACAGTTGGATCTGCTCTGGGAAGGTTAACCTAGATGATCTCTAGCACTTCCTTCTGGGGAGCATATAATAACAGGTACCAAAGATTGAGGCCTCCAAACAGCAAAGTAGTTCTAGCTACAATACTTAAGTGGTATCAAAGTGCTGCTTTGATCTAGAGTCAAGAGCCATTTAAAATAATTTATGAGAAATAGGCATTGTAATACTGGGAGCAATGCATATAGGCAGGTGGGACTATTCCTTGATTACTAACAGCTTCCCATTACAGTAAGAATATTTTCATCCCTTTTTAATAGGCTGAGATCATTGCCTAAATTTCCTCTATGAATAAGTAGTTTCACAGGACAATTCATCAACATCCTGAGAGGTGGGATGAATTGCTGTCCAGCTGGCCCTTCCTCTCTGATGACTACAGAAGGAAGAGGAAACTACTTCAGTCCAGAAGTCTGGCTTCTAGACAGACCAAACTCAATGACAGAAATCCCAGAAGTTGCCAGCCAGGGAGGAACCAGTAACTACTCACTGGAATGAGGGTCTCCATCTCTCTCCTTTACACAGCTCTGAAGGTGGCAGAGAAACATAAGCCCCACACAAGAGCCAGAACTAGTCATTATTTAGAGGTAGGAGGAAGAAACATTATTTAGAGGTAGGAGGAAGCTACCATGGGTTTTACTTGTGAAGTGAGTACATTTAACTTGTAACTGTGAGTACATTACAAAGCCAAACTATTCAGTTACAACATGGACATCTTTCTCATCTGCCCTGAAAATAATTTTCAGGTCAAATTAACCAAAGATACTAATAGGGGCAACCCCAAGTGCACCTTTAATATCTCCTTAGACTACTAGTTTTTGTTTTTACTTAATTTTAGTTTTCCTCAGAAGAATTACAGAGATATGCTAGGTGCATTATGTTTATCAATTATATTACCACTGAACTGTTTTATCTCAACAATTTAATAGAAAACTGAATTATAGTGGCTTAGAATGGACTTTGAAAATGTTCCTAAGCAAATTATAGGTTGAAGCTTCAGGAAAAAACAAATTAGTTTTGTTTCTTAATTTACTTTTGTGCTTTAAAAAAAAAAAAAACAACAAACGAAGGCAGTGTAGGTGTTGGACAAATCTCTGCATTTACCAACATAAATTAAGACCCTCTTATTTTGGTGGTGTTGTATCATCTGCTTTACTACAGTCCTGCTACACGAGTTACTGCCACACAGGGACAGATTTAGTCCCTAGGTAAAAGCAGTATACCAGGCTGCCTGATGCTAAAAGGACATTTTAACTTTCTTAGCCCCTCCCTGCCCACAAATCCAGGCCCATTTAAATGAAAAACACCCCCACTATTTCAAGTGGATTGATGAAAACTATTCAACAGCCATCACCAAAATAATTTGAGGTTTTTACTGGCACACATCAGTGTAGAAACTGCTCCAATGTTTTTCAAAGATCAACAGAGCTGGAGTTCTGCATTCACACATTTTAAAGGCTCTTCTTAGAGTGGAGATTTTCATCAGCTGCACAGCTCTGCAAGTTGGCATAAGTTCTTGTTATACTGCCATGGGCTATATTCAAAATCTTATCTTAACACTGATGGCAAACTACAAATTAGTACTGTTACTACACTGAAAAAAAAAAAAAAAATCATTAAATCCATCATTTTAATGGCCACATAAAATTTTACCAGGAAATGTTCAACTTTTCTTGACTTCTGTTCACCTCTGCTAATTTCCTTCTTTGGATTTCATATGAACTGCTATATTTTATAAAAGGGAAAAGAGCAGCCAGGAAAACAAATTTGTGTAAAATTTTACACTGGGAGAAAACTTATAATTTCTGACTCCTCTACACATTAATGGAAATACCAAACAAAATAGACTGTCATTCCAGACAACAAATAATGTTCATCTAATTAAATATTTTGTTCTGCATGTGACCTAGCATTCATTCAGAGAACAACAGATAAAATCTATACTTTATATATTTTAGTTGTTTGTGTCTGGGCACAAGAAAAAGCATTAAACCAGTGCAAATGTTCTCAGTACTGCTACAAACAAGTAATACACTTCTGACCCCTGTTTCAATATCCTCGTGCAATGAGTTATATTACTGAAATAAATATATTACAAGAAATTAAATCATAGCAGTAGAATATTTTATCTTCTTTTTCCAAATTTGCTTCAGATTACCTTGAGTACTCTCTAAATTCCTGGTAATTTACCAAATAATATTCATCACAACAGTGAATCCCAAATATTATCAAAAAGAAGAGTTTGCACAGTAAAAGCCCTTTAAATGTTGTTTGAGTGTCTTGCAGTAATTAAGGTAAAGTTCCTAATCACATAATCCAGTTGTAGGTCTAAATATGTTATTTTATGTTTGAAAGTCCTTCTCCAAGATCATACATGAACATTTTAGAAGATAATAGTTTAATTAGACATAATTTTAAGGAAAAGTCTTCTGTGTCTTTCTTCATTGATAGCCAGACCTTCTTTTCCAAATTCTTGAAAATTTGCTACATGTTTAGAGAAGAAGAAAATGGGAAATTCATCAATTTACAACTAACACTAATTTATTAATAGCTTCCATACTGTAATGTGGTTGAGCAAAAAATGGAAGAATGCTTAAAGGGGATCTAAGGAGAAGTCATTAAATGTTAAAATACACAGAGAGGCAGTGACCACTCTAGCCCTCTGTTCTGTGTGAACCATACTCAGGTAGGAATATCAATATCTTGCCCACAGTTCCTAGCTGTAAAGAAACAACTCCTCTTAAAAGAAGAGACATATATATTTGTGCTCCAGTAAAGGCTGGGGAGGAGATGTTTGTTTTGATGATATCTCTTGGTAAAATCAAGAAGCAGAGCTGAAAAATAATTCAGTGGTGTATCTGTGATGAGGAGGATGCCAAAGGGCACAGAAGTCACTACAACAAATCACTTGAACAGCTATACAGAACAGCACCCAGCTGTAAAGATTAACCCAACAACTCAAAGGAAGAAGCTGGTTGCTACTATTATGTGAAAGCCAGGCAATGTTACAACCCAAAGCCATGAGTTTAAGATCAAGTACTCTATCCTACAGAAAGTTGGGACTGAACCCTATAGACAAATCTGACCTTTCATTCTTGAAATCAGGTATTAATGCCATTCTCAATGCACAAAAAAAAGCAAAATAGAGTTGACAGCATTAGAGAGAACTGATAACTGAGGACAAAAATTCTGCCCATTTCCATGTAAAAGGACAGAAGCGTTGTAAGGGATTAGCCTTGCTAAATCATGACTTCCTCATTGACCTCAAACACAGGAAAGGAGCTTACCAACTAGGTCACTAAAGAAGAGCATAAAAGAATGGCACAAACAGCTGGAGCACAAGCAAAGAGGTCAAGACATGACAATAAGAAACAAAGGAACCCTATGATCACAGCTCAGCAGAGATCAGGTCAGGCAAACTTGTGAAGCCGATCTGCCAATAGCCTGCCCTTAAAGTGAGTGCTCCAAAACACCAAAGGACTTTCAATATCTAAACATGAAGTAGAACAGTATATTTCTTTTTTTTTTTTTTTTAATAAGAGGAAAGTCTCAGACTGGTCAAATAAGATAGATACAAAAAAGCTTTGAAAATTAAGTTCCTTTCTCCCTACCACATATTTATATTTTTCTTCTTCGATCTTGTTTTAATCCAGCAACCACTTTGCCCTTCCTAGGTGTATGAATACACCAGCCTCCTTCTGACCCCTGTGCCTATCACCTGCCTGTCTCCTAATCTTCACTCTCCTCATTTCAGCTGTTTCAAACCAAGATACCACAGTCTACCTTCCAGAAACACATCCTCCTCCAGAAATTTCCATATAATTCCAAGTTTGAGCAACCACAAGAATTATGCAAGCTATTAAACACAAAGGATCTAGGCAGTAAGGTGTGAACAAATAAATCAGGTTCTACAACTAGCAAGACTACATTAACCAATGCTTAAGAGAGAATGCAGAGAAAATGCAGAGAGAGCCAGAGCGCTCTTCTTGCATTAGTCTATATGAACAAGATCTATTGGTGTTGAGCTGAATTAACAGCAACAACAGTCAGAGCTCAAATAAGAACATAGATTATTAATTATATTTTTCAAATTTAATTGGCCTGACAAGTATCAGTGAAAATACATTAAAAAATTGTTGAACTGACATGAGGACTGATCGCAGCTCTGTGATATCTCATATCTGTGCTTAGAACAGCAGGAAAGAGGAGCTGAGAAACCAGATAAGTCAAACTGAACCTCATATTCAAGAACATTTCTTCATGAAGCAATTGTATGCAGCTATATGGTAACACAGACATAAGTGACAATCAATATGAATTTGTTAAGAATGAACTGACAAAACAATCCAATTTCTTCCTGTGTTGTGGCTAAAAGGCCTTTTTAGAAGGGGAGTGATTGTCATTCATCTTGACTTCAGTAAGTCACAATGAAATCTGAAAACAGAAATTAGATAGCTGTATCCACAGAGGACCAATGTTCCACTGTCAAATAGAAAGATGCATTGTATGGTGCTTCAGAGGGTCTGTCCAGGGTCTAGTCTTTTTTCAGCATTTCTCTTAACAATCTAGATGATAGAAGAAAACATTCCTGACAATAATAGGGATTTCAAGTATGTTGGAGGACTGGTGAAAGATTCAAACAGGTTTTAACAAGCTGAAGAAACAGTGCTTACTCAAGATAAGATAAAAATAAGTTAGTAAAAGTTCTGTTACTAACTAAAAGAAGTGGGGGCTTACACCTGGGGGCTATTTCTGATCTCTGAATCACAATCATAACACGGCACAATGATTTTAGATACTTAAGGAAATGCACAAACAGGAGACGTTCAAAAGAAGATGAACAAGAACTATCAGAGGTAGAAAACCTAAGGCAAAAAACAGAAAAAAAAGAAGAAGAAAAGAATCTGTTCTCCATACCAGTGATGGGCAGAACAAGCAATAATGGGCTCAAATACCAGACAGAAAGATCCAGCATAGATTTTAGGAAAATCACTCAATTGAGACTAATAATGGAATACTGGAATAGATAGTCAAGGGTAGCTATGGGTTTTCCATCACTGATGATCTACTAAATAGAACTGACAATCTGATTCTGCCTGGGACACAAGGATGGCTGCCTCCAAAAAGTCTCATCCAAGACAGTTTTCCAAAACAATAAACTACTATCTCCTCTCTTAAGGACATCCTATCAAATATCTAAATTTTGTTTGTATAAGCACAATTCATTGTACAACAGACAATGATGCAACATTTCTTGTTCTAAATGAATTAATGGATGTGTTAGTCCCAAATATGAGAAAACATGGGTGGCATCTTTGAAAGAAAAAGTAGGGGGAAAAGACCCCACCCTAAGAAATAAACCAGGAGACACATTCTAATTTTGATCTTTTAGCAGAATTAAATTTATCTCACATCCATTTTTCCCTTTCCAATAATATGTTTTCTAGTAAGTGTTTGGTTCTAACTGCTAAGTGTGAATCTGCAATGGTTCAAAGTTTCCAGCCATAAAATGGGATCATTAATAGACTTTACCCCAGAATTTTCCCTGATGATGGCCTGTTGCTATAGAAGTCAACCTCCAGAGCTGAACTGGAAGGAAGAAGTATTATATCATTAATCACTTCACTAATACAGCTCTAATAAGCTGAGGTTCATAACCTCTGGGTGCTGATGGAATCAGATAAACTTGCTCTGACCAATGTTTTAATCAACTGCAATGTTTGCTGACAGCCATGGTAGTGTAGCTTATAAATATATAGGTTCTCTATTCACTTTACAAGTGAAAACACAAAATAAGAAGTGAACAGACTCAAGGGAAAATACTCTAACTTCAATCCTTGAAATGCATCAAAACCAAAGGAATTTGGAGGCAATGATGAGATGCTCCAGCAAAGCTTCCTCACTTCATTAAAATCGTGAAATAATTTCCAAGTATCAGGGAGATACAATACCATTCCTTGTTAAGCTCTCACAGAAAATGTATCCAATTTATATATATATATATATATATTATATTATATATATATTATATTATTATAGTGATATCTATCCAATTAAATTTGTGGGGTGTGTGTGTGTGTGTATAAGTTCATTACATCATTCCGCATTGTGGTACCAATGCTGAGTACATCACAAGAAAGCAATACCATGGCAGTTCAAAATAATGCAAGGTAATGATAGAAAGGAAGATGGAAAATGAATTACAGAGAAGACATGACAGGTGAAGTCTCTAGACAGAGATTCTCAAAACAATTACACTCAATTATTCACCCACGACCAAAAGCACCTGCTGAAGAGCAGAAGAATCCTAAGGTGAAAGAATTGCTATTGCTTATAATTACTTATAATGTACCAGACTAGAACATGCCTGTCACAAGCACACACATATTCTCATCCTGTTTTTCCCTCCCACGAATGGTCTGAGTAGCAAACCTCCTCCTGAAAACTGTATCATTAGACACCTGAGTGATGCATGAAAGTGGGTATTATGGTGACCTGGGATAAAAAATAGTCTCCTCACTTTGTTCGGTTTGTCTTGGATAAAATCAGTCATATTCCAGTCAATGTCTGCTTGAGACTTCTACAGAAACCTTTACTTTCATGTATGGATATGATTCACTTATCACTTATGATCCTTGTTCTTTTAAATAACACAGTTTTTTTTCTAAGCAAAAGATGCCTACATGATTTTAACAACAGATCATTATCTGGGTTTATAGAATCATAGAATTATTAAGGTTGGAAGAAGACCCTTAGGATGGCCAAGTTCAGTCTCATAGGCCTGTAATTCCCCAAATCCTCCTTCTTGTAGATGGGCATCACATTTGCTACCTTCCAGGCATGATGAAAAATGATGGTAAAACTCTCAGGGAGCACTTCTGCACCTTCCTCAGTGCCCTTGGCTGGATCCCATCCAGCCCCATAGTCTCATGAGTATCAAACTGATGTAGGAGGTCAGTGACCATTTCCCCCTGCATTATGGGGGCTTCATTCTGTTCCCCAGTATCTTCTGAAAAGCACTTCAGATACATATCTTCCTATGAAAAGCTATAATCTTTAGGAAAATGTACTGCTTGCTAAGAGATCTGAATGTAGTAATGAAGAACTGTGAATGGCAACCAGTGCCTGGCTTTCCTGTTTAAAACTGATGCTTTAATTAAACATCTCATCTTGGCAACAAGGTTGATTTATGGTGATTTAGAAGAGAAGTTACATTTTTTCATTAATCCCAAGACATTTATAATAATAATAGTAGTAGTAGTAGTAGTAGTAATAAGAATAATAATGCTGCCTCACCAGTATTCCTGGTTTAAGATACTTCAGTTGAGTAAGTACTCACTATAGAGAAGCCACACAAAATGTCACCTGTAAATCATAAGACCTTTGGCTTCTCCTGCACTGTCAGACATGCCAGGTAGCTTTCGTAAACATACAGTGCAGCAAGGTTGGAAAACATGACAATGACAGAGTAATACAAATCTCCATAGAGAAGCACAGTGGCCAGAGTAGTAATAAACATGCAATTACTTTCACTGTAGCTTTGATGGCCAAGACAACAGAGGTTAGGGAGGAAAAGTCTCTATTATTTATGTGAAGATGGTCTTAGCTTCAGTCTTAGCTAAACAAGGAAATGTTATTTTGGTTTGCTTTTGCTTTGAACAGCACTTCAATATATTATTATACCTTCACTAAAGAAACCAAATGAAGCCTGCTCAGACTACTAGCAGCCAGGGAGAACATTCCCAGCTCCCACAGTTTCAAATGTATATTCAGTGTCCACTAATTTACTACTGAGAATTACATATTGGCAAACAAGCAAGCAGTGCTCTGAAGCCTGAGTGCTCTCTAAGAGGCTGGGGTTCTGTGCCTCTCAGGAAAGCAGCATGTGCCAACACGCCAGATGATGCGATCTTTACTACCAATGTTACTCTTTCATCATCTCTGGCAAATAAAATAGTTGCACTTTTAACATTAGCAGAAAGTCACTTCCTGACACAAAGGCAAAACCCAACTGTTCAGCTGATTCCAAACAAACAGCAGCTCCCATTCCATGTCCCTACCCTGTCACTCACAGAGGAAGAAGCTGTCACTCACAGAGGAATGAGCTGGAATATTGCATGAGAAAGTTTTCCTCAAACTGACACCACACCTCTTCCACACTGGTTCCATCTTTTCCATGTAACAGATCACACACACTAATTTTCAGAGAAGCAAAACTTGCAGACAATGAACAGAATATGAACTTATTCCCGTGAGTTTCTGCTTATAATCGTTGATTAAGATGTATGGCTTCTTGCTTATCTGCCCTGGTTACAATTAAAACCTCTACAGTCATCCTTGGACTGACACACCTTCTAGGTGGCTCCAGATTCTCCACAGAATTTCTTCTGTACTCTTTACACTCCACCTTCAAAGTGATTATTCACATCCCCAGCAAGATCTCAGAAAGGTTCTTAACTTACATATTTGAGTTTCATACTTTGTCTTAGTTATTAAATATTTTTATTTGAACACAGTGGTCTTAATTTACCTGTGCTGGTAGTTTAAGTGGGGTAAAGCTTTATTTCCAGCATATGGTCAAGGGCTTCTTGAAAAAAGACAGTAACATATTCTGTCTCTCCTTCATTAATTGTTTAGTATATAAAACTACAGCTATTCCTCATTGCATGAGAACTTACCCAGCTGCACAATAATACTGTTACTGTAGAGTAACTCCTCAGACAATTTCCTATTCCTGAAGTAATGTCATCGGGGGGGAAAAAATTAAAACAATATGAAAAAACAATGGTAACATTATTTATCTAATCAAAGAAAGAAAGCTTTTATGGTCACCCGAAAAAAAGGGTTTCACTGATACATGCATGTTTTACCACAGCCTGGATTCCACATCAAGCCAACAGTTAAAAATGCATCTTCTCTTTAAATATAAAACCACTATCTACAGCAAAAGTACTCCCTATTAATTCTCCCAGTCCACAGTAACAGACTATTTTGTGCATTTCAAAGAAACAGTAAAACCAATTATAGCCCTGAGAACTGGGAATTATGCAAGGAGAAATCCTAACAAATCAACCCCTTGACATCAGGAATTCATAAAAAAGACATTATATGTTCTTATATAAAGGTTGTATTTTTAAAACAGAAAAAAAAGTGAAGAAAAATATAAGGCAGATTGTTTTTACATACTGGTATGATACAAATTGACCTGTGTTGTTTTAACAGATCTAGTTTTGAGGCTTGATTTCAACTTTTTTATTCAATTTTGAAAGCTCTAAGTTTTATGATTTACAGAAAAACCTGGGGGGGGTGGGGGGGAAGTCAAAATTCTTCCTTTCATTTACTAGAATTTTTAGTTCAGCACAGTATTATGGAAAAAATATGAGAATGACGATATGGAACAGAACTTTCCCACATGCTCTTTTTGCAAAGTAGAGGCAATACTGATAAAATGGCAAAAATAAAAATAAAACAGCCTTTCTTTAAGTTGAAAACTTCCCTATGCATTGTCTCATAAGCAAATTAATAACTGGTGCGCAAACCTTCCCTAACAGATCACCAGCTCTTGGCTTGGTACATCCCAGTTTAGCTTGGATTATCTGGCTCTCAATTTCTTTGCTAAGCATTGTAACAAACTTTTATTCATGTCATTAGAATTTCAGGCATGCCTCTTCCTCAACCATCATTGAACAACTCATGAAAGAAGTTAACATGTCCCATGTTAAATGTATTTCCATCCCTGGTGGGAAGAAGCAGATTGGGAAGTGGTATTCCCTACTGCAGACTTGGCTCTGCTTCCCACAGCAACTTTCAGATCTGGAGCAGAAACAGCTAGAAAGGGAACAGACTGTTACTGCAAATGCGGGGCAGAGAGTAACCAGCAAGGAATGGGCTAAAACAGAGATCTGCAGAGCTCAGCAGTGGGCTGAGCTTTGCCTCCCAATCCTGAGGTGCTGGTTACTGACAGCTCCTCTGTGAGGCAAGGACAGGAGAACAAAGAGCTAATTGAAAAGAGGACCAAGATCCCTAACGTGTCAGGATAGGACCAAAAGCCCTTGTTGCGCTGCTCCCTACTGGAAAGCTGTACTTTGGGTAACACTGGTCTCCCTCCTCTTAGCACTAATGGCCTCTCCTCAACTCTGTTCTGTTGACAGAAGGGATGCAGCAAGTCTGGCAAACATCTGCCCTAGGCTCAGTGTTGTTGCCTCAACACTAGACATGCCTAGAGCCAAGCTGTGGCTCAAGGCCACAGGGAAGCACTGGAGTTCAGATTTCAGCATGAAAGGATGACACCAAAACGACTGTATCACTGATAAGTCACCTACAGCCTCTGCAAACTTTTAAAGTAGGAACTGGCAGAGGAGGCCTAACGTGAGCTAGTGCAAATCCTTCATTCCAGCTAGGGTATAATTATATGGTTCTGCCTGACAATGTGACATAGCAGGGGCAATGAAACATCCATTTCAGTGAGGCCAGAGTGACATGGCTACTATGGATGGTTAGGCTACTTAATTTATGTCTCAAAACTCATTTGGATTCATTAAGAATTGTCTACTGTATTCAACCTTGCTATAGATAGCTGCTTATAAATTTTATAAGAATTAAACACTTTAGGCATGGGCAATTTATTTCTTCCTGCAACCATACTATCTTCTGTGAAATTGCACACTATGGACAACTACTTACAATATCTAATTTATAGAAAGCATGAAAACCAAAGACTTCAAACTGTTGCAGAATGGAAGACAGAAGCAAATACATTAGAGGAAGAATAAAAACAAACAAACAAAAAGAAAACACTTAAGGCATTGAAGAAGGTGCCTCAAACAGTGAAGATTAATGTTTTACAAGAAAGCCACTTATCGCTTTTTGTGCTTTTTGTATTTGAAAAATAATTAACCATTGAGTGGGATTTTTAAAGAAGAAAACAAGGCAAACATTTCCTGAATTCTTACAGAGTAAGAAGGCAAATATGTGAAGATTTGACTGGAATGAAATAGAATCCCTCAACTTTGAGTGCATTGTTTCCTGTCCTTTAAAAACAGACTAACTCAGTGTGCACTTCATTAGTATTCTAATTGTCAAGTAGTGCTCAGTGGTTGTCTCAGGCTGTCTGATTAAAAATTAAACAAAATTAATTTTTTTTCCATTACCAGATGCATTGAAGGTATGGGTTTTTTGTTTTTTTTTAATTTTTTTTTAATTAAACTCACTTCCCAACACTTAGGATCACACGTTATCATAGTGTATCAGTAACTCACTACACTTTGCAAGAGTATACCATGAAAACAACTTAATTCTGAATTTCAGTGCAGAGATGTTATTCTTACAATTCACTGCTGCTGTTCTGTTCAGTTCAGCTGATCTTTATTCTCCAGGGTGAAAGAGAAACTGATGGGATTGTGACTATAAAACATGGCAAACAGCTCCATGACCTGCAACTAGCTGTGGTGCACATAAAACAGCCTGTTTTCATCTCTAAATAGACATTATGCTTTGGTAAGGACATTCTTGTGGATGTGATCTTAGCTCCTGAACAGAATCAGGCATTTAAAAGTAAGATCTCGACACTAACTATTAATGTATTCTCTTCCAATTATACATTTATCTAACATAAAATTGAACCAACAGGTGTTCCCCTTAATCATGAGGGCATTAATAAATATCAACAGAACGCAATATTTCAATAACACTACAAAGGATGACCTAAAAAGTGAATTTCTGGACAGAACCTCAAGACCCTGGCAAAGATTTCCAGGCACATCCACAGACACCTCTTCAATTTACTCAAATAAATAACTTAAACCATCTTGTGCCTTTGTTTCTTGTAATTACAGTAGGGATCCTTATTTCTCTCTTTTAAAGTTAGATACTATGTAAACAAAATTAATTGAATTATGTGTACAGACACTATAGTTGTAGAGGATAAAACTGATTCCATGTTCAAAATGCTGAGATTAATGGGACCCAGAGTGTTCCCAAGACACAAGAAAAATATACAGTTATTACTTTAAGCTACAGCTAACTAGAAGAACATGTCTATCAGTTTGATCAAGGACAAGAAAGAAGTCATTTTAGACTTGAGATTTTTTGAAACTTAGACTATGTTTCAAACCATTGTTTCATTCATGTTAAACATGATGTCAGTGACATTAACTATAGCATTTGTAAAACCATTTTAAAAGACCAGGAAAAGTAGTGAACTTGCTAAAAAGCTGTAGTGAACACACTAAGGTTGCATTAACAAACACCAAAACCTTCAGAAAAACTACTGAATGAACCTAGCAAGACAGATTTTTCTTTGTAATCTTTGTAATAGGCTCTCCTATGCTGGGAAAAACATACAAAGGCAAATACAGATAACATGATCAAGTCAGTTCTTTTTATATTTTGGCATATTGGTGGTTAAAAATTATTGGCCAGAAAACAGAGCTTAAGAATCACAGAATTCTTCTTAATACAACCCAATTTATGCTCTCCTTCAGAAATTTTTGAGGGCTGTCAGGTATTGCTATGACATTCAACTTTCCTGCAGTATTTTTACATGCGACTTCTTCAGTGTCTTAAGCACATGCAGGTATGCAGCTGGAGACACTAGAGCTGGTTAATTTTTTAATTAAAAAATTAGCCAGTTTTTTGGTTAAGACTCAGCTGAATTCCTCCCCTATGGAAATGCTGGTCTTATTTGCAATATTATGCATAAATATTAAGGACAAAGACTAGGAAATAAAATTAAATCCCAAATTTGTTCCCTTGCACCAGGGCCATATCCATATGAGAAGTAAACGTTATTTGCAGTGGTGGACTGGAGCAGGTTAAGAGGAAAACCTGAGAAAGAGAATTAAAAGAAACAGGTCAACTCATTCAAAATGACTGAATCTACAGAAGTAGATATCAGATGGCGCCATGAGGCTGGGTTAGTAAGTATTTTCTTAAAAGCAATTTATTATCCTTTTAGAATTGATCTGAACACTGTCAGACCTTTCATATTTTATACCTGATTGTCCAAATCCTTACTCTTTGAAGGCAGAAAGTGTTCAATGCCTAAATGCTCCAACTGTAGCCCTGTTAATATAGTGTTAAAAGGGATTTTATTATGGAACTAGTAACAGCAATTCACATGGGATATTTAGTGGCATTTAATACTTGTAATCTTACCAAACGTCTTAAGTATGAAAAGCTGTTCTAAGGAAAATGTCTTCATGTTTGGAGTTAAACAGCTCTGTGAGTTTTCATATCCAAATGTAAAATATCTACCATGCCCAAAATTTTGCAGGTTTTAAGCTAAAAGGATTCTTTCCTGCAATGAAATAGTCTTGGCACCTTAAAATTCAGCAGCTTTAAACATCCCGAGCGTCCCCTACTATCCTTTAACAATGTAAAATCAACAGCTGAGTAATCAAATAAACAGAGTCCAAGCAAACCAAAACTTAAACTTCACCCACCTGTGACTTCATTCCCCAGGCTGTGACTTTGCAAATTCTCTTTTGGGAGGTGAACTACAGTGAATAGTGCTGGATTTGTAGTAAAGGGCACCTCTCTAGCATTACCATTTTTCACCAGAAAAACCTACAGCTTCCCATTCCACCTATAAAGGAAACTGCCTACACTGTGGAGGAAGAACCAAGAAATATTGGCCTGCCCTGATGTTAAATCATTATGGCTATGACAGGCATTCCTACACATGATGCATGTGCAGCTGCAAAAAAGGTCACCGTGTTTTCTCCTTGGCAGTTAACACTACGTGATGAACATCTCTGCTTCCATTTTAAATTTACACTAGCTTCACTCCCTTAAAAATTAGATGAAAAATTTGCAAAGTAATTAGATTTCTATGTCTAATTAGAAAAGACTTAATTCACTACTGATATATTTCACCTTTATGTCAGCTAGTTTAGCAGTGACTTTCACATACTCAGAGTTTTCCATACTGCTGAGCTCCAAACTAATTTACAACCTTTGGATATTGTTATATTGTGCTTTGACAATAAATAACAGAATCCCCAGATTTTGCACTATGTTAGATCCAAGCTCCTCTTACAGCCACATTTTCAGATAAAAATCAGAGCTGCTGGGCTCAACATAGTCATGGTGTAGGCACAAACCAGCTCCACATTGTGTCTGCAGGCAGTCCTGTATTTCTAACAGCACAGCTTCATCGACAGCCAGGCACAGGTAACATCCTAACCTAAACATTAAAATTATTGTGAGAGTATAGAACAGTGGCAGTGTATACACACACACATTTCTGTCACCAGTTACAGCAAATCAGTGTGGCACTGATAAAAATCAATGGCAATGAGCTTATTTAGAATAGACAAGGGCCTAGTCTTGAAGAACCCACCTTTTTGTCAATTACATTAATTCATTTTAGCAAAGCAGTGCTGCTGTACTTTCTAAAAGAATCTCATTAGTACTGGCTTAGCATTAGCTTGGCTACATTTGGAAAATCAGGATTCAATTCATTTGCTTATTGCAGTAGTATACCGCAGCAAAGACAGGTTTCACTAAGAACTATACTGTGGAAGACAGGTTAGTGAGAGTGTGCTGATAAAAAATATTATTTAAATAATCTCACTACAAGACAGCATCTCTCATCATGGATGCTGGCCAAGTGCTTCCAGTATTTTGTGAGTTAGTGCAGCCAGAGGCAAAAACAAACCCAACAGTCACCAGGAGGATTTGTGGGGCTTCCCCTGGTAGCTTCCCATCTAAGTACGATGCGTGCTTTCTGAGATCTGATACCAAATGTGGCAGGGCTGCTGCTAAGAGGGTCACCATGGGATTATTTTAATGTTCACTGAAATGGAAGCAATTTATTACATACTGCAGTAGCATCGCTTTCGTTCAAATTATAAGAGGTTGCAGGCAGCCTTTTAAATCTGCTCTGCCTTTCCCTCTGGTCCCAGCTTACCTTCCAGCTTTTTGGAAGGATGACGCTCTGCAAAGCAGGCTTTAGAGGTTATACTAAGAACAGAGCATTCAGTAAGTACTCTGCTGACCTCCCAGAGCATGCAGGGCTAGAAACATACATCTGCATGCCTAAATTCAGCTTCCCCAATGGCCTAAGAAAGGGATGCATCTGTGGAACAAGTTTCGCACTTACTTGAATATTATCATAAAACATTTACATGATTTAATTAGATTATGTAAATGCTTTACTCCAATTTGAAGCTTTGAAAATCATAATGTCATGCTCTAAATTATGCAAATATTGAAAATGCTTTTCACAGCAGCAGAAGCAAAGACACAAGTGAGACAGTCCTGCCACATGCTGTTCTGCTGTTCTCTACTCACTGAAGACCACACAGAATGTGATACTGTAATCTTGACTTTTCTATTAGGGTTTTCTGCACACAATGTATTATTTTGTGCCCTCATTTTATGCTAAGCCCCAAATCCAAATCTGATTTGGAAAATGTTCTGTGGTTTATATCCACATCCTGACTAAGCAGATTCCTCACAACATCCTTCCCTCTCCTTTGACACAACAAGCATTTCATGGTAAGGAGATCTCAGCAAGGAGATGCAGTAAGAGTTATTCATTAAACCATCTTCCCAAGTGCTGAGCAGTGAAAAAGGGAAGTAGGTAAAACCTTGGCAAATATTTTTCTCTTAAGTTAACTTACTTCTGCTGTAATCCTTGATAGAGTAGTGCTGCCACAGTAGAGCACATGTCACTAAGAGATCCTACACATCATAGAACATTCTTTAGAGAGAACAGGCCTTTATATGATGTACAGAAATAAGTTACAACAGGCAGGGATAATTCCAAATTATTTGGAGACAAAGGGAACAGTCCCATGAGTCAAAAGAACCATCATGAATGAATGACAGGAATTAAACTGTACACCAAAGTTGGGTAGCTGGATTTTAGCAGGCCTTTGTTATTCAAAAAATTGCTTTGTTACTATTTTCCAATACAAACCAAGTGCACCAGCTTCTTCTTGAATACAGCAATTCAGTGTATCTGAAACACTGAAGTCTGATGTTGACAGACTTCAATTAACAAAATGGACCATAAAGCATGTACTACTCTAGGGTCACAAATCTTTCCATACCATCAAAATACCTTACCTCCAACTCCTACTGGTTCCCCAGTATTTGGATACCCTGCTCCCCCTAACTGATGATGATACCCAGAACTTTTAAAAGTTTAAGGAAAAATCCTAAAATGTTTAAATTCTAAGGCAAGGGAACTTTGAGAATAACATGTCAGAGAGACAGAATTTTTTCCTGCACAAGTATGGCTTTCCCTCACTGTACTGTTAAAGGACCTACCCTACTGCTCTTCAGCCACAAGTGAGCAAGTTATGTCACATGGCCATTGGTATATCCATGCCAATACAAACCAGCTGGGGTAACACCCATCTCTAGCAGCAACCTATATTCCAGGCTAACCATAGAATAAGCCTGTCCATTTTTATCTTAAACACATTCTCACTCTTGGGAAAGCTGCTGCCTCAGCAATCTCTGCCGCCTCAGGTGTGTTGCCTGGCTATGGTTACGACCTCTGAGAAAGCTGATGGGTTGTTGGTAAAGGCAGTGTGAAAGTCTGTGGGGAAAAGCCACAAAAATAAACGTAAAACTGCAGACAAAGGTTTGTAGTGGGAAACATTAGCAGCTGAAGGGTTCGATAGGGAAAAGACACCAAAATGCATAGGTGAACTTGCATTCATTGAGCTGGAAGTTGGCCACCCTACAACTCTATTCCAAGCAGCAGAGAGGACTTTCTAGCCAGGGAAATTCACTTCAGGTATTCCAGATATGAGGAATGCACTAGTGCTAGACCCAGCAGCCTGTTAGATTTTTGCCTGAGACAGGCACAAGCCATTGCCTTTTCCCATATACCCTGCCCTCAGATTGCAGCTCACAGATTATCATTAATATCTTGTCCATGACAACCAGAAAATACTTGTCTGCAACACACTTCACCTTTTCCTTTGCTCAGCTTGCTAGGCTTGCCCATTCTCTGCTGACCTCAGCCAGTCATCACAAGACTGCTCACCTTCTGGTTTTACAGCACCCTTTATATTCAAGACTCTGCCTAGGACAATCCACCTAAAATGCCAATTTTTTCACCTGAGTGGAAAAGTTACAATAGATAAATACTAAACTTGTAGGGACAAATTTATTTTTAAAAGTTTCATAGAGCATTTTTCAGGGATGCATGAGTGCTCTCTGCTTTAATGATAAAATTGATGCTCATTACTACTCCAGAAAAAGTGAAAATATTTCATAAAAAGAAAAGTAATTTTTTAAAAACAACTGTTAAGAACAACATCTTCTCAACTGAATAGTAAAGTGGTTTCCAAGCACTAAGTAGTAAAACTCTCACCCTTCCCAGCAGAATTTATCCCACAATGCATAAACCAAACCTGACCCAGCCTCTGTCATGGGCAATACCAGAAGAGCTCCAAGTACTTACTCTTTACTTCTGACAGGTCTTAGGTCATAAGGCTGTCATACAGGCCTGGCACCAGAATTAAGTTGCTCTTATTCCAGGTCCAACAATGTCTTTCCTGTGGTAAGAATCCTTGAAATGAAACTCCCTATCCAAAACTGCACCCTCCTGTGGTTATCAGACAAAATAAATTGAACACAGCTGACTGAAATTATTCTGATTCAATTATTTCAACTAACCATATTTATCAGCCTCCTAAACTCATAAATCATAGCAATCTCTGTTGGGAAATTCAAAATTGATGTGGCCCCGCCTGACTCAGAGAAGGCGGTAGGCATCTGACAGCCTTGAGGAGCAGCCTTGTGTGAGTTGATTGAAATTTCTAGCAGTATTAATCTTAATAACCTCAGGTAGCTTCCTCCCCACAGCCTATGTCTTTCTGCACAGGCAGGGAGGGAGGGAGGGAGCACTGCAGCAATTACTCTCTCGTTCTCTCCAGCTGACTCTGTTTTCTGATGAGTATGAACATGTCAGTCATGTTCAGCCTTCATCCCTTCTCAGCCCTCAGCAATGACCAGTCCAAAACCTGCAGAATTTAAATTGTGATTTCAGCCTTGAGGTGTAGGACACAGAAACAGAAGCCAGACTATCTCTCAATAAAGCAGCAAGAAGACTTAAAAACAAAAGATTTTTCGTCTGCTTTACAAGAATTGCCTGTGAACTGCAAGAAAAAAAAATGTAGAGCACTTCTCTTAGACATTCACAAAATAGATTGAAGACATTCAAATTGTATTAATGCTGAAAATAGATGATTAAAACACAGATTAGAAATGTGTATCCATCTAGGAAACTGAACTCAAGTAACCATCCCTCACATGTGACAGAATGGTCAGTTGTTGAAGTTCACTGGTATTTGCTTCGTGATGGGTTAAACAGCTTCCATTGTGATGAAGATTTCATTTGTGCCTTCCCCAACTTTGCAATATTAATATGCACCAGATTTCTTCCACTTTACCCAGACTGACTTCTAGAAACAAAAAAAAAGCAACATTTAAACAGCTCTACCCACCTACAGCTGCTATTGGCAGACATGCATCCACCGAAGCCTCTTTCATACTTGAAAATAAATGTGTTATGCAGCCAGTCTCCTGAGGATAAAGAAACATTCCAAAGATGCTTTCCTGTTTGTTCATATTACCATCCTGCATAGCATAATCCTTTTCTTGGAAACAGCTTTATATAGGTAACTTCTCAAAATATTATATGTGTATATTGAGACATGGCTGGAAGTCCTCAAGTGCTTTACCCCACAAACTGCATGCTGGAAAATAGATCATTCCTATTCACAATCTTTGCAAAGTCAAGTCCCAGGCATTCTCCCCACCCACCACTTTCCAGGCAGAGTCAAAACTTGTTCATTACTTGCCTTAGCAGAAACTCTTTTCAATTTAAAAACTAACACTTGTAGTCTCTTTTTTTTTTTTCCTTCAAGTGTGTTTGATGACAAGTTCAATTCACCATTACATACCATGTTCCCATCATCCCATCCTCCTTGGAAAGCAGAGTTGTGTAAGGGAAATCATATAAGATGTTGGGCTAGAATTCTGGGTCTTCTCTGTAACAAAATGCATAATCCCCACTTTGAATGTGATCTCTTGAATTCTGGTATTTGCCAGTATTTTGACTGGTATTTATAAGAAAAACCTCTCCATTAAAAACAAACAAATAAAACATTCATAATTTGGCTAAAATTTGCTCATTTTGAAACACATTTTCTTATCCAACTCTGTGCACTGCTGTTCCACAAAGCTCAAATACCAACACCATTTCTGCTATTTGCCAGTCCTTCTTGTCTTCTCAGTCCTCTGCAAATTTTTAGAAGCTGGCAGTGGCTCAGTGAGTTTGTCTGCCAAGTCTATTTCCACCCCAGGATTCAGCTCATCTAGACTTGCTGATTAGTAAGTATGTGGTATCTTTGGGTTTTCCAAGGTTTTCCACATTCTCCTCAATTCATTCTGTTTAGGAGCTTTTCCACAGTCCCTTCTGCCAAAATCCTAAACTCAGTGTGGCATCAGAATAAATGGAGAATTTGCTGAGAAGGTACCTTAGAGGGTCTTCCCTGCTCAGCCCAGCTGCTTGGCAGCTGCGCTTTAGCTCCAGGGCAATGGCAACCATTTGCCAGGCATCTTCACACTGGGTGCTTGACTCCTGGATTTAGTAAGACTCATTCATCTCTTGCTCCTCAAAGCCATCTTCTGTGCTGGAGCACTAAAATTCCCTTATGGAGTGGCCATAGCACCAAAAGCTGTAGCATCAAACAAGTTTTCTCAATAATAACTCAGAATTCTTCTGCTGTAAAGTAAGTTAGTATGGAAGGAAGAGTGAGCCTCAGATACTTTATTAATCACATCTAATATCTTGAGATGTTCTATGACACTCTAAGTCATGAACAGGGGGATAAAGAGTGTCTGTCATAAACAAGTATTTCTGCAGATTTAACTACTGTGACTCAAGATTAACAGCCCACTTGAAATTTTCTTCTTGCCTCTCACGTTACTCTGGCTGGCTTAAAATAACGAACAGCTTAAAATCCTAAACCCCTAGAATGTACATGCTTGCACTAATAACTTGCAGATCAATAACTAACCTACATGAACCATCTTCAATATCAGAACTAAAATGCTGCAACATAAATGGAAATTCTCTAACACTTAAATAAGTTAGCATAGGAAGATTAACACGGTAAAAATTTAAGGACTTCTAATATCATGGCCAAAGCAAGCATATAATATCATTGGGGTTTTTTAATCCTTACCCCTGTACTCTTTTCTTCAACTACTGCCAATTTCTTTCATCTTTCCTATTTCTCTTTTCCAAGTGATCCAAATTTCCCTGATCTTGTCCTTTTCAATTCACTTTTCATTCTGTATTTGTCAGTCTTCCTTTTTACTTTTTCTTCTCTTGTGTCTTCTACTCCAAATCTGTTTATGTCATTTTCTTCTCACTTTGCTAGATTCTCACTGACCAAAGTGGCAAGTGGAATGAGCAGAGGCAATGTGCAAATTGTTCAGGGATGTATCCATGGCTTCACACCTTGCAGCTCCCTTTATGGGAAGGCCAGGCTTTGTGAAAAACTGATTTGCAGTTTTCTCTCAGTCACTTCACATGCTATTCCAGAAATCATAGGCTTTCTGAAGTTTCAGAACAGCATTCGTATCTGAGGCATCACAAGATAATTTTAAGCACTTTCTTCATATCCCCTAGGAAAAAAATATATATCCTGGACATTCTCTGTGAATTCAAATGGAAGGTCTATACCACTACGAACTTGTATCCAAATGCTGATCTTAATGATGATTACCTACTTTTCACTGCTCCAGTTAAATCAAAGGCATATAAGACACCATATGGTGTCTTACCACGTCAGACTAGTCAGACGACACAGTTGAAGTCCATCTTACATCAGCTACAGAATTTCAGTCTCAAATACTGCCAGTGGTAAAATACTGCCAGGCTGAAACATGAAGAAATTCCAAATGAAGAGGCCAATCCAAAATTAATGCTTTCTGTTCTGTTGGGTTGTTCATGGGGGTCTCCAGATCTTTAAGGAGACAAGAGCTCTTTTTGGTTGCTATAAAAATGTTTATTATACAAATGCATCATGTTGAAGGAAAAGAGTTCAGAGAGTTAAAGTCTGTGCTAAAAGCTTTCGGCGTAAAGTCCTGAACTCTGAGCAGCAGCTTCCCTGTGCAGAGTTTAGCTGATCTGGGCTGCAGAAGCAGTTGCAGTAGTTCTTCTTCGGGTGATGATGATAATGGTGCTGTTGCTATTCCTCTTCTTTGTGTGTGTGGCTCCCAGTACAGGGAATTAAATCCATAAATCATCCAATCAGCTAAAAACACAATTCTAAAACATTCTTTCTACACCAATCTGAGCTTAATTCTAATATGCAAAAGCAGTGTCAAGCCTTACCTAAATCCTACATATGGAGCATAACATGTTTACGTATATAGTTCTATCTAGAAATGTAAGCTATGTTCTTACTATGTTTTCATTGTGTCTAGAACTAAGTTGACTCTGTGAAGGGTATCATTACTGTACTTTAAACTAGACCTTAGGGCTTTTCACTAACTAACACAGTCTTTTAAGGCACTTTGCTATATTTTTACTTAAAACTAAAAGCTACACTTTTAGTTCATGTCTATGTGGTTTAATATATTTTAATTCTTTTCTCTCAGATTCCAACACTGTTTCCTGTTGGAAAATTCTATCTTCTGGATGTTCAATTCTTTACAAAGCACTGTTTTAAACTAATTTTAGTGTTGCACATAATCCAGATCATGTGGCTTCTTCTTTCCACTCAACTTCAAGGTACAAGGTAAGGACTAGAGACCTAAAGCAAACACTCAGTCTACCTAAGCTATCCAATATATGTTCTTCATTCATTCCAGTGTTGACAAGCTATTTATTAACTTCATGGGCTTCAGGATAGATCAAGCTAATTTTAGCATTAACACCACAGGAAAAGTCCAGGTCAGTACTGACTACTGCAGTTCAGTGTTTGGTGGTGGGTTGGGTTTTCTGGTTTTTTCTCTTAATATAAAGTTAGCACCATTTTAGTTTAAGTTAAACAGATTGTTATTTCAAGCTTCTCATTAAATGGCCAAGATTTGTATTGATTTTTATCAGTTTCACTTATATCATACTCAGAACCTTTACAAAATATTAGAAATTAATTTCTTTCAGTAATTCACTTTCTGTGGAGTAAAAACACCACACATCAAGCAGTTCTTTAACTCCATACCAGAGACATATATGAATATATAACTCTCAAAGAGTTTCAGCACCAAACCTGCTATTATAACTTTGTCCCCAGCCCCTCTGTTACCTCTGTCCACCCCACAGCGGGCAGGGAGGCTGGGGAGGTAATTTTAGCTTGCCAGATGAGGCCCTAAAAACGAGGCTCTTTCCCTTTGCCGAGATGGCAGTTGCAGCTTTATTTCTTGGGATCTTTCAGGGTGAGATGGCAGGAGGGAAAGAGGAAAGAGTATCGAGAGGCACCCCCTTTTTCAGGACAGGGGAAGGGGGTGTGGGAGATTTACACAACCAATAATGGGACCTGGGGACAACAAGATAAGGGAAAGAACTTATAAGTCTGCATTTTCAGGGGTACATTCTTTGGGTCATACCATTTTTCCTAACTGCATTACAACACAAACCAAGAAAGAAACAAATTTTTAGACAGTGAGACTGACATTTTTAAGGAATACTGTAGCTCACTTTCAAAATCAAAGCCTACTGAAGTTTCTTACCTGTACACAATCTGCAAAGAAAGAAAAATATTTTAAGAGGTGTTTGAAAACAGAGTAATTCTTTGCTTACCAATGCTGCTATATGACTGTATAAAGAGAATTTCCTGAGACACTGAGAGCAACCCAGAGCTGTGAGATCAGTCAGACTGTGATCTGAACTTCCAAAGCAGTGGTGGACTCCTTGCTGTACAGAAATATGCTTGCCTTTGCTGTGTTATTGCCAAGGAGTATTTTGCAAGAATATTGTTTCCAAACACAATAGTAGGATTTTGTAAGAAATTCACCTGAGATATGAAAGTTTTCTGAAATCCCCTATAACATAACTCACAACAAAAATAAATATACATAGAGAAACATGCAAAGAAACACACGGGAGCAATGTGTTTTCTTGGGTCTAGACACAAAACTTTAGAGACTAAGTTATTCTTTTTAATTTCCATTTTCTACCTTTTCTGATAAATAGTAATACAGGAATTTCTGTTTAATATTTCTGATAAATAGTGTGCAGGATGTTAATTAAAGACTGGACAACCACATAGGGATTCTCTGCCACTACTCTTTGTAGTGTCACCAGTTGATGGTTCGAAAGGATTTATCTAAGCCAGGGATGCTGACTTTATATTTAGCAACCTTTACTGGATTAATCTTTCAAGTACTATTTCAGTTACTTTCAAATCATGTAAACTTTAACATTAATGAGATTTTTTTTCTCTGTGCAGGTTGTTTTTTGTGGTTTCTTTTTCTGGGGGAAAGGTTTGTTAAAGGGAAGTGCCATAGCTCACCTTCATGCCTGTGAAGACCACTTTATTTTGTATGCTTTGAGCCACCACATACAGATTACATTCCATAACCTCTAGTTCTGGTATCAAGAGAGATAGTGAACAATCACTCCCTATTCATTCTCTCCCTCTGCCACTTGTGATTTTATGGACTTTTATCATTCTGTCTCAACCATCTGCCTTTCAGTCTATCCTCATACAGGTGTTGCATGCTATTTCTCATTCCTGTCAGTCTCCTCTAAAATTTTTCCATTTTACTACATTGGGCTGAAGATGGAAGAAACCACAGCTACACATAGTATTACAAATGCACCAGAGATTTATAAATATACATTATTTGGGGGGATTAACAATGCTTTGTTTTAATTGCTTGCTAGTAATACCCACATTTTAATTAAAATTTTGGCCTCTATTAAGCTGATGCTTTTAAAGATCTATAAAACCCCCAAGATCTTACTTCCTAGTAATAGCCCTATTGGTGGTCCACAGTACATAAAATAACTGGTTTCTCCCATATTAGTTACTTAACATTTCCTGCACTAAATTTCATCTACCATTTTATCATCCATGAGATAAGGCCATTTCATAGTTCTTTGGTCATCTTTACTACTCTGAACAGTCTCTGCAAACTTTACCATATTTTTCTGAAGCCCTTTCTCCAGAAGGTCATGAGTATACTGTGAAGCATACACCTAGGCACAGATTCTTATGGACTTCCCTGGTAATTTATTCTTTTGCCACAAAATATGATGATTTACTCCTGCTTCCTATTTCCTTTTAATCAGTTATTTAACCATCTTATAACCCTTCCTTTCATCCTACAGCAGCTTGCTTCCTCCAACAGCCTGGGATGAAACCTTGTCAAAAGCCCTCCCTTTCAGAAGGTAATTTCCATATTGCTGCCAGTGCTGCACATGTAGCCCAGATCTTGCTTTAGAGACAGAAATTATTAAAAATTGACCCTTCCTGCTCTCCTGATTCTACTGTAATGCATTTTACATTTAATGAAACTAAAACAAAAGATTTCTTGATATCATTTGCTTACGGAGCTTTCCAGTTCATATAAGATTACAATATTAAAGGAAATACAGCCACATAAAAATTAGTCTGAAATCTATCCTGCATTTATTACATGTTAAAAATCAAGTCAAATCCCACACAAATTGACTGTTAGGCAATTTCCCCATCACCTTCACACTGCCAGCCACATACACTGCCAAACAAAGATTCATTAGATGTTTATTGCTACTGTGAAGAAAGTTTAAAGGAGTTCTGCTGCATACCAAAGATATTCTGCAGAGGTTTTTTTTCTTCTTTTTTTTTTTTTTTTTCCCAGAAGGGTGGCTGGGGAGGGTGGCACACAGGTGGGACAGACAGGATAGCCAACAAGATTTTGTGTCTGATGAAAAGCTCCACATAAAAAGCAGCAGCCCAACCAAGGATTTTCATGTTCAGACAACTGAAGCATTACTGATTTGGAAATGTAGTTCTTCTTACAGTATACAGGTGAATAGCTCATGCCTAATTACAGATTGAAACAATTTGAAATAGCACAAGTTTAAAATATAAACATAGAAAATCAGATAATCAGAATTTCCAATGAAGCGTTCATTCTGGAGCAGATAGGCAACATCATTAACACAAATGCAAACAATAGTACAGATGATTTAATTGGATTACTTCACTCACTCCTATGAATTTTTCCAAATAAGTTCCTTAAGGAAGCTAGAAATGGAAATTCAAATGTCATCTTTTCTGGATGTTTTGGCCTATAGCAGTCAGTCATGCTCTCCAAACGTGATCTCACTGAAGCAGCTGTGTGTACACAACAAATCGCATTTGGGCGTTTCAATCCAAGAGCGGGTAAGGACAAACAGAGGTGAGCAGCACACTGTCCCTCACCACTAACACCAACAGTTGCCATAGCAACAGGAGGGATCACTGGAAGAGGTTGGTATTGATCTTTCCATCCCATGTTCATTGCCATTTTTTCAGAGTGATCTCACACAATGCTACCACAAACAACACATACCCAAGTTCTGAAGTTAAAGGGAAATAATAGTGTTGATAAGGCAGCAGGGAATAATTAATAATACAGTTAGCTTGGGTACACAAAGAGCAAGCAGCGAATCTTCATTTCAGTGCAAGCTACGCCAGGGCAAGACAGGATGTCAATATGTACAGGAATGTTTCATCATGCCTTCCACCTACATTTGAAATTTCCTGCACACTCTCCCACAGTGCAGCATCTGCCTGTTCTCAGCATTTGTAACAACATAGTAACCAATGTCTAGGTCACCTGTTGCAAAAAGTAGGATATAACGAAGGATATTCTGTGCTTAGTCCAAAGCCTTTTTCCATCATGCCAGCATGCTGCAGATTGGCATGGATCCAGAAAGGTAAGAAAGTCTAAGTAGACAAATATTAAAGAGATTTTTCAGGTTAACAGTAGCATAGCTCCAGAGTCCCTCACAGCTCAACCTATAAATATGGGATAACACATTATGTGAGTATATCAGAGATTTTGGTAAAGACTAATATTGTTTCCAGTAACAATACATAGCTGAGAACTGCACTTAGCTCATAAATTGCAGGATGTTACTTTGTTGATACTACCATAAGGCTCAAATGAAAAAAAATATTTTGAAGGTTTCACATTCACAAAAAACATTCCTTCTAAAGACATGCAAAAATGGGAGAAAAAGTGTTTAAAATATTAGACAGTATTAAGAAAGCCTCTTGAGAACACTCCCAACTGTATTTGTAGCCAGAACAGTTAGCAGAACATGGTCCTAGCTAAAAGCAGAAGCCTGCTTATACAAGAAATATAAAATATTATTCTTGAAAACAAGTAGATCACTTCTGCTACATGAACCCTACGTTGTCCCAGTTTTGTATCAGCATAATATAATTTCTGTAATTTGTTATATTTGCATAAAGCAAATGATGTAATAAAGCAATAGTATGGAATGTACCCACTATCTCCAGAAACTTCAGAGTTCACAAAATGATTAGCCCCTCAAAAAAAAAAAAGTCATCTAGGTAGAACAGCTTTCAGAAAATGCATCATACTTTCTCAAGGCAAATACAAAAGACAAAATTACAAGTCTACATCAGTATAGATATTCCTAACAAAATTTTAACTTTTTTACTTAAAAAAAACCAGATCCTGAAAAAAACCTTTAACAATACCTACCAGCTGTGTACATCAAGTTAACAACTGCAGCATAATCCAAACAAATTATAACAGTATATGATATTTAAGGGCTCTTGGAACCCTGTTAATAACCAGTCTCCCATCATAACTTAAAGAGGCAAATAGCCATGGGTCTGCTGAGGACCATTCAACTGCATATACGCTATCTTCATGTTCTTCATAGGTAGCTATTACACTGTCCTGAAGGGGCTCTTTAATCCTAAAATTGAAAACAAACACCAAAAAAAAAGAGGTAAGGATTTGTGAATACACTCGATTTTAAAGGCAATATTACATCTAGATACTTAAAATTCCTTTTAAATACAAGAATGCAGTAGTAAGTTCTAAGGAAATATTTTATACTTTCTATTTGCATGTACTTATGCTTTAGATGACGGCAGAGTCAAGTCAGTGCAAAAGAGCCAGGGACAAAGTAACTCTTATTCTAAATTTCAGTCCATTTCTTGTCTCTCAGAACTTACACTAAGCATTTCTCCCTCACTCTCTAAAGCAAGTTAAACTATGTGGCATGATCTAAATGCACAACTTTCTACAAGTATCTTTTCTCTCATCATGTTACATCCCATCCTCTCACCCTTCATTGTTAAATGTGCTGTTAAAATAATACACAGTCTTAGAGACATGTAGATGGGCAAGAAGTTGCAGTTGCTAACATCAGTCTCTCCTGTGCTGCCATCCTGGACCCATTTTCTCCAGAGTTATGGAAGGGGGATGGAGCCACCTCTCTGAACATTGATTTTTATCTCCCATTGCTAGAGTTATATCAGCACCAGATTCTCATCTACTATTGTATACCGCACCTCTCCCTGCAACAGACAAGCTCCTGGTCACCTACATCACAGAGACACAGATTCCCTTCTGCATTGTAAATATTCAAGAGATTCAGGTAACTCTCTCAAGTCCAAGCCACTCAAGAGTCATTGATTGTACTCTGCTGAGCACAGCCCTTCTTCCTTCCATTCCCAAACCCAGTCTCTCCTCTCAGAACACCACTACAACACATTATTCTGTAGCTACAGGGTAGAGGAGTTTTCAGAGGATGACCTTAGAGAGCTCCTTTAGCCACAGAGACTCATCTCTGACAAGAATCAGTCAGCCCTTCAGAGGCATCCGTCCGCCTCCTAGAAACAGCCTTGTACTACAGCTGCAACCCTCCTCACGGAAAGCAAAGCCAAAGAGCCTTGTGAATGCCACTCAATCATTTAAACAGATGCTGCTACTACAGAAATGAAGTGTTGTTATTGGCTGCCTTTGCCCTTTCCTGCTTCTCTCTGAAAGCACACAGCTCTGCAATCACAAAGCCTGGATGGAAGCACAGATCCTAATCTTTTGCAGAGTATTGCTGCCCCACCTAGCCAGCTGAGCCAGCTGCAATTCTAACACTGCAATTAAAATTCAGTTGAGTTTAATGAAGAAACCAAAACCAGACTAATACTGTAGAATAGCTTCTGATATGTATTTTCATGGATTTTTACCATTTATTTGTGCTACATTAAAGCTCGACTAACCAAAAAAGGTCACAGCACAACCAACACCCAGCCCCTGGTTAACTGCAAATAACAAGCTTGTTTTACAGTTCTCCTGAATATAAACTTTGATACGAACCATCTAACAGCAGAGCTAACAAACACATACAGGCACTTCATCTCCTGCAACATGTTTTTCTAACTTCCTGTTAAATGACATGCCTGGTTAAGTGAAAGTTGGTCATGTCCCCAGACAGCAATGTGCTTCATGCAGTGCTCACCCACTTACCCACAACTCCATTATTCTGAAGATTTCAGATGTCTCTCTGGATAAGCAGGGGAGTAATGCACAGTGCACATGGCTCTCAGGGGACACGACCGACTTTCAGTTAACCAGGAATCTCAGTTAACTGAAGGTTGGATAAACAAGGACAAATAAGCTTCTAGATTGCACTATTTTCTGTATGCTCAGAGTTGTTTCAGTGTTTCATTTAAATAACACAGCTCATCTAATTTAATTTACAGGAGTCATAAGGGGAATGAGTGTTCAGGAAACAAGCCTGTGGATTAATTTCTGTTTGGCATTTCCATTTATAACTACAGTTTTTAACTGTGTTTTATTATTGTCTATACACTGAATTTCCTCAGGTATGAAAGTAAATTTTGTGCCTTCACAGAAAAAGAAAGCATGCTGTTCCATGTGGTTCTTCAGGGCCAATGGCACAGCCTTGAAACAGTTATTGAGAATCAGAGAAAATCCTCATGGAAGTGATCACTTGGTGTAAAAGAGCTAGATACTATACAAGACAATCAAGATAGAAAAAAATCATCTCAAAACGACGTGTCTCAGGAACAATACAGAAGATCCAAAGGAAAGTGTCCACGAACATCCTTTACAAACATGATGAATGAAAATAGATTAGCCTTGAAATTACGCAATGGGTAATGAGCCCAGAAGGATTCTGCTAGTGGAATAAAAGCCAGAATTAATTTCATGTATGTGAAAGACTGTTCTAAAACATTAAAGAAAACAAACAAAACAACAACATAAGGAGCTGACTTGTTTGTGATGAGTTTTTTCCTCACAACAGGAATCTCTTAGATGCAGACTACCTAACCTAATCTGAAAAGATTTCCAAGAAAACACCTCAGATTTCTCTGCATTTTGGGTATGTTTGCTTTTTTTGGTAATCCAAGAATAGGCTGAGGACTCTATTTTTGAATCTATATCAATCAATCTAGGGTACTTAGAATTGTTCTTTTCCTGAGTCAGACAAAGATTTAAGCACCCCAAATGAAATTTTACACATATCTACATACCAACTATCTAAAGAATTATCTCAGATTAACAAGAAGAGTAGCTGTACAGAGCTGGATATGAAATAAACTTTCTTCTATGCTATTTTAATATGTATAATTCACATTGTTGTCAGAACACACAGATACATGTTTTTACTTAAAAGCTGCAGGTTATGGATATAAAAATAGCTGCGTATAGTTACATATATAGCATGCATGTGTGTACAAAACAGCTATGTATAGCACAGAAAGCTATTATATAGCTAGTCCAGTGTACCACAGATGTAGGTGCTTGGACTATTGATCCCATGGTTGAGAGGTGGTGCTGTACAAGTCCAGCACCTTGCAGGACTCAATGATCCTTGTGGGTCCCTTGCAACTCAGCTTATTCTGTGACTGTATTTGATAGCAAACTTGGAAATCCCTTGTAATGCCTGGCAAGCTTAGTAAGCTATTTTCTTCCTTGCCCGAGATCTTTTTGACCCTTAAAATGCTTCTTTAGTTTCTTACTTTCCTATCCTATCCTAAGATTTGATTCTGACCAGACTAAAATACCTTTCCTCTATCTTGCACTGCATCAACTGACAAGGCACCACATTCCCTTTGCCACCAAGAAATCATAGTATGAAATGTGCAGTATATACCTACATCATGCATAAATTTCAGACCTGTGCCACACAGAGTTGAAAATGGACTGTGTTTCCTCTGAAGTCTTATTCAAATAGCATGACCCAACCAGCTTCAATGAAAGGAGGGAAGCTTTTTTACTAGAATCTATTTTACTAGATAACTTTGAGGTTAATTGTGTTACAGATTCAAGAAAGAAGCCTGATCAGCCTTGGATAATTGTTTTCATGTAGAAAGCTGTTATTTCCAATTACTTCTCATGGTAACAACCACTTAAGTTTGCAGTGCTTGCAATTTTGTTTTGTCACCACAGTGTTCAATAAAATATGGTTTTCAGTCAGCAAAAATCATTAATTCCTTATCACAGTCAAAATTAAATCCTCTTTAATCCAAAAATCACTATGAAATAGAAATGAATCAATAGAGCAGCAGCATGTACTGAAGCATTCAAAAATGAATCCTGAAAAGCATAGCATTGAATTCTGGAATAAGCCCATGGATGCACTTTCCTTTTGACTTCAAGAGAAAATTGTTTCTGGTAAGATTAGACAACACTATTTGCTTTTTCAATCACTTTAAAAAGCCTGAATCAAGTATGTTTATTCTTGAACACATTTTTTATAGGTAATAATTGGTCTTGCATACCATTCCAAACCTTTTTTTTTTTTTTAATTCAAAAAAGAGTTTTCTAAACTGCTTCCTCAGGAAAATAGGAAACACATATTTTTATATAACAGGTTTCACAGATATCCTAATATGAAAAATAAATTAAGAAAGGTATACTTGCTGGTGAGGGTTAAAGAAAGAAATACTACAGGAAAACCAAAAGCTTTTAAAGAAAATAGTCTTGGAACTGAAAAGTGTTGCTGCACTACATTTTGCTCAGCTTCTTATACATCCAACAAAGTGAAGTCCTCAATCCTCGCATTCCCCAAAACAGAAACTATTTAACCTGTTTTAATTAATTAGTCCTCTTGGTTGATTCCATAGCATAATCCTATGACTTCTGGTTTCTCCAAGACATTAATATCAAAAGCAAAATAGCATCAAATTTAACACTGCTGACAGCTGTGTGAAAATATCCTGAAAGCCTGCCCCAGCATGTTTGGCAAATACTTCTCAAAATATCAACACTGACAAATCTCTCTCCTGAAGTCACAGATGCATATACAAAGGTGCTATGTTAGATTGCACAGTTCACATGTAATATTGTGAAGCCACGTGATTTATTATTCAAAAAACTCTAAACCACATTTCTATCATGAAAAGTAGATACCACCAACTTCTTTAGACAGAATTTTGAAGAAAGGCTTTTTCTACAGAGAGGGCAGCCACCATTTTCTCTCTGGTCCATTTCGATAGCTGAAGATGTTTCTACACATAATATCTCATTACACACTTCATGATCTCAAGTGAGATCCTCTGTACTGGAAGAACTAATCCTTTACATCTCTGATCTTTAAATATAAAATATTGGGAAGTGCTTGTGTGAGATCTTCTATTTGGATCAAATGCTAACATCTAGGATGAAAAAGATGGAAACATAAGCCTTCAGGAAAAACACTAAAACTGTATTTTCTGATAGGAATTTCTGGTACAATCTTCAAAGAATAACAAGGATTATCATTATTTTAGAACATATCATCAAAAAATGTAACATAAGGAAGAAGGCAGCGTACTGACCTCAGTGATCAGTTCTGCCAGTGAAAACAGCAAACATCTTAAGCCTGTAAACCCCAAAGTAAACTAAGGGAGCTGGTAGCTTATACTGCAAAACTAAAATTTTAGGATGGCTTCCTTTCAATCACTGATGTATAAACTCAAAATCTTATTGACCATATAAATAGTTTCATTGTTATGGATACAGAATAAGCTTTTTCTCTTAAAGAGCAAGTCCTCCATTAACAGTTGAGCAAAGTTCTGGCCACAGAAATCATGAAGAATAGAAACACTGCTGTAGAACAGTGTAGCCTCTGTAGAACATGCACCTTGCTGCTGGTGCTCCTATACCAAATACTCTTCCCATGCTGTGTATCACCAGCACATCAAACAGAGATCTAACAATTCATAATTTAAACCTATAAGGCTAACAAATATATTGGAGTGACTGAAGAAAAGTAATCCTGATTGGCAAGTACAGATGGCCACACTAAACTGCAAGAACCTAGTAATTTTCTTTTATTGTTAGAAAGAGCAATGTAGAATTAAAATGAGTATCAGAATAATTTAAAGCAGTAACATAAAGAATCACTCACTAACATCAGTATTTTGGATGACCAAAGACTATAGGAAGGATAGAAGACAGTCTCAACCTCCCCTACGGAGAAGACAGTTCCCAATGCTCTTCTAGTATCTTACGGAGCTGACAGTCACCTTCAGGAGATTTAGAATTTGGTCAAGTTCAGTGTTGCAGGGAGAGAGTTCTTGCAGCAACAGATTGAAAAGCCACTAAAGAAAGAGGTCAAGGAGAAGCCTGACAAGCAATGGGATCCACAGCTGTGGAATAATCCCATGTTTTAAACATTTTGTTCAAACTTAGACATTGAAAAACTTTCATGTTCTTATCCAGACACATTAGCTTTGCTTTGGGGATGAAACCTAAAGGAACCCAAGTACTAACCCTCATCTGCTCTATTTTCATTTATTTTGTACACTTTTTTCTATCTCTGGATCAAGGTGCTAGAAACTGAACTAGTACAGCACTTCCACTTCATTCTCAGTTGTTTGTTTGTTTGTTTTCATTTTTGAACAGTGCATTACATAACCCAGACTGGGGACTCGATCAGAATATAGCATAGCTGTCCTCTGGCCACATGCCTAAAGCTCTTCTCTATGGACAACTCCATCCTCTTCTTAGACTACCTATTTTCAACAGTGGCTTTGTGCTTCCCATGCAGAAAGCACTGAAACCTTTCTTGATTCAGTGCAAGAAAAGAAATGCAGTTGGCATATTTCTCCTAGACACATTTCACAAAAATCGTGTGTGCACAGCTGGCATGTTTTAGAACAAACAAAAACACAGTTACTAAGAGCAGATACACCCAAGAATATGGCTGATTGCAAAGGAAAACCATACATGGAAGAATCAGAAGTCTCCAAATGTTATTCAGGAGACAGTTAATGTCCCTGAATTGCAAATAGTCAAGGTCTAGGAGCAAATCCAGAGGAAGTACATCTCCTTTTCCTATTTCTATTATTTTTCCTCCTGCCTTCTATGAGACAGATGATACAGGCTAGGGAGACCTTTGACATGATACAGGGAAGCTGCCTGCTCTTACCTTTTTTGATTGATGAGAGAAACAACAGCAGCAGTTAAAAAGCAGGGAAAAGACAGTCTTAAGAGTCTGATCTAAACCAGCAGCTAAGAGGAACCAGTAGTCACTTGATTTCAACAAGAGACATATCTTCATGCAACAGTCCTAGTTATATTGCTTATTCAAGCACATTCTGGTCTCTAAGATGGGAGCAGATAGGCCCAAGGTGTCAACACAAACACTGAAGGGAGAAACCACTGAGAAGAAATTCTTAGTAAGAATGGAATACAGCAACTTTTAGTTTGTCTATTTATTATGCAATGAATAACTTGAATTATTTTCTTTCTTAAAAAATTATCTCCAAATAATTATTTTCAGTTGGCAAAGTCAAAAACCAGGAGAATACTGCAGTAAATCTCGCAAGAATAATTGAGTGGGTAGACTCATGCAAAGCCCTACAGGGTCGAACAAGGAAGGGTTAAACCAACATACTTTTTGTCTCCAACTAAGAGATACAGTAAAAGTTAGGAAATTTACTCTGAAAGGTACTAAAAATTAACAAGTCTTAAAAATCTCAGGAAGGAGTTTTAACTATGTAGAACAGTATTGCAAGCCAATGTTTTCAAAATATGGGGACTTTTCTAAGTAGAAAAAATGAATCTTTGAAGATCAAACTGGCACATACTCATCATTTTTATATTTAATCCATCAGCATTTTTATAAGTGATTGTATTCAGGACAAATAAAATGCAGAAAGAGTCTTTTCCTTTCTTTCCACTTGATATTTCAACCTTCTGAGATAGATATGGTACTCAGTCTGAAGGTGACTGGCTAGAGACATTAGTTGTATAAATACATGCTCTTCCTGGTGTATTCCAAGATATGCCTGAAAAAGACATTCTCTTTAACAGTATTTGTGTGCTGTTTAATAACAAATCAGATGTCCTCCAAAACAAAATAAATGAGCCTGATGAGACTACAACACTTTCTTGAAAGTCTAGAACATACCCAAGCAGAAAAAAAAAAACAAAAAACAAACAAACAAAAACCAAAAACACTCCTTCCCCACTAAACCATGGAGTCAAAACCTGTATTTTACAGAAGAGACTGTACCCATGGAATGGTGAAAAAGACTCTTCAACTCTTCACACAGGTCTCCAGGAGGGTATCAGAGCTGAAATATTTGGCACTAGTGGTTGTCTAACAGGAAGTATTCCCAACAGCTGTTATGCCCTACTTCATTTGTGCACTCAGAGCTAAACAGACATTCATTTGGCAACAGTTCAAGGCTGCAGCAGCTGGAAAACATCCTTCTGACTCAACTCATAATGAGAGGGTGGAAGGGGAAGCCTAAAACAAGACTTTCACAGTACCAAGAAAAAGTTACAAAAGCTAATGTGCTTTCCCAGGTTCTACAGAAAAGAGATGAGCAGCTGAATGACAAATATTTAAAAAGCGAATGAAGAACTGATACTCTTGTAGCCTCTGGGAACAGGCAAGAGCTCTACATTATTACTATGCAAGTCATTCATGATGTGGTTTATATCCATCCCATAGCCATTGGAAAAGATGCTTTATATTTTTTGTATTGCATTGGATGACCTTGGATTCAAGAATTTCTACTCTAAAACAATGACTTGTGTTTAAATGAGGCAACCTACACAGTCAACAACCCACAGAAATTCAGAATTCCAGATGAGCTACTACACAGGGTCTGTCAGAATGCTATTTATTTGTGATATTTTTAATGTGTTCCCACCATATTTAAAAAATTTGGTCTCTTTCTCATTTCCACTAATGCTGATTATCTTCCATCCAGTACAGAATAACTCGCAATCTCCAGCCAAAGACAAAGAACCAAAAGATGTCGCTGCCCATGGCAGAGGAGTTGAAACTAGGTGATCTTTGAGATCCTTTCCAACACAAACCATTCTTTGATTCTATATTTAAAACACTGTAACTCAGTTACATTCTAGAAAGTAAATATATACTGCTGATGTGAGAAACTTTTTAAGCATTTAATTTGTTACTCCTTGATTTTTCAGGCACTTAAAATACGTAGAGAAAATCTTCTAAAGAAATCCTGTACATTTGAAATTAACCATTTCTATATATGGAAAAAACTTTCTTATTTAGTATTAAAAAAAAATATAGTTTCCAGGTCCTTTAAATGAAGCCAAAACACCAAAACTATTTGGAGGAAAACTACATAGTATGTATCAATAAAATTAACGTTCAAGAACAACCTTAAAAATGCAACTAGAGAAGTAACCTAAACTTTATTTAAAATTTTAGCTGAAACATTTAGCAAACACAGCTGAGCAACTAGGGGATCTTTTTTGGGATTTCCTTGTTCCTTATCATATCTGACTATTCTTTATTTTAAAAGATCATTCAGGAGTTAGTCCACCAGTGTCATTGCAGACGGCTTTGCAGAGCTGTCCGGAGAATGGCAATGGACCCCAGAAGGGCCTAGTGAGTAAATTATATGAAGAGGGGTTGAGACAGCTGGAGCTTGTTTAGTCTGGAGAAGAGGAGGCTCAGGGGAGACCTTACCACCCTCTAAAACAGCCTAACAGGATATTGTAGCCAGCTGGGGGTCGGTCTCTTCTCCCATGCAACAAGTGACAGGAGAGGACATAGCCTCAAGCTATGCCGAGGCCGATTTAGGCTGGACATTAAGAGAAATTTCTTCACGGAAAGGGTGATTAGAAATTGGAATGGGCTACCCAGAGAGGTGGTGGAATCACCATCCCTGGGAGTGTTCAAGGAAAGACTGAGGATGGCAGTCATTACCAGAGTCTAGTTTACACAGTAACATTCAGTCATAGGTTGGACTCTGATCTCAGAGGTCTTTTCCAATCTAATTCTTTCTGTAAGTCTGTGATTCACTTTGTAAAGTAAGAGTTTGTTGAAGATCACCATGAAAGCTCACAAAATTAGAAAGCCTCAGCCCTCAATCCACAATCTCAATCTACAGAACTCCTTATATACACATATATACGCTTGCAAAGGCATGTAAAAAGGAAAATAAGCATCATATACTGCACAATGAAAAGGTTGAAAACACCTAAAATTGAGTATAAAATTATTTTAGTATTTCAGTTAATTCTTTACTAAACCCCCATCCCTCCAAAATTCACAAGGAAAATATGTGATTCCACAAAAAACCAAATGGATGGGTTTACAAACCTTTGCCAATAGCATGTACTATTCTCTACCAAGAGTGTTGAAACCAAGCTTCTGGTTTTCTTGATCTAGGTCTGATGAGTGACTGGGTTCCATTGCAGTCAGAGATATTGTGAGCAAATTTTTTTTTTTTAAATAATGTGTTTATACTTATTTTCTTCTGCCCGTGCAGAAGCTCATCATTATACTGGTAACATTTCCTAAGGGTCCTAACACATATACAGAAAATACAAAAGGATATTTTCAAATTCTCAGTTAACCCAGATTATTCTATGTGCTTGACTTGAACTCCCTTAAAATGAAACTTTTCACCAACCCAGTGGACTTTAGGACTCATCCTCAGCATCAACATTCCCTTCCTACCAGTGAACGTGAAGTGACCATGCCAATCAGATTTAAAGAGTGTATTCCACCCAAGACTGAATAAAGAAGAGCAAAGTGGGAATTCTAACTACTTACCTGATAGGCCAGTATACGAAAATCCTAGTCAGCAAAAAAATAGCATGTAAACCATTACAATGAAACAACAAATTATAAGCATCTACATAGAATCAGGAAACGTCATACTTCTCTTCTTGATGCTGGTCCTCTTGGTCACTGAGTTCATCATCATCTACCATATGGCCAAATGGTTCAGAAGAAATTGATACCATATTAGACAGAATAACTCTGCTATCACTGCTTCCTGTAAGGATCAGCTGATCATGAGAATGATTGTATCTGACATTCCAGACCCTAGAAAAGTTAAAGCAGAGAGAACAAGAGACTATTCATGGCAGGTAGCACATCACTGTTAAACTTTTTTTTTTTTTTTTTAGCAGCAGTAAAAATTCATCTTTTCAATGTTTTAAATATGCATAAAAGTAACATGCTTCATTCCAAAGAATTTTTTTTGCCATCTTCATTTGACTATTACGCTACTATGTCATCTATTTTCTACAAGGTGTCTTTAAAATTCAACAAGTAAATTAAAAAAAAACAAAACAAAAACAAATCACATCGTTCAATGGTATCATTCCTTCAAGGTACATTCCAATTCATTGTTGAGTAAGCCATATAAATACTCAAGTCCTAAATACAAAAATTTCCCCAAAGCAAAATATGCATTAAACAAATAGCCTTTTAAACAAAAACCTCACAATGTTCTTACAGTAAAGTTTAAAACAGTTCCTAAAACAAATGTAGGACTATATTTCTCTTCAGTTTTTACATTTTACATATCAAGTTAATACCAAACATCTTATGGTTCTTGTTTCATTCTTTTTCTTTGAATATTCTGAAGAAAAAAAATATAAATAATGTTTCTGTTAATTCCCATTTTCATTTTCCTTAAAGTAGCATTAGGGTCTGGATTTATTTTGCAATAATTACTCCAACCCAAATTTTATAAAATATGAATAATCCATCTTTTCGTAAGCATGTAAATTTGCAGACATCAGGCAAGATTCTCTCCCTACTCCAGCCACAGACCAGTGCAGTAGATACAGGCTCTAAATGTTATCTCAGAGAATAAAAAGGTTCACTTGCATATTCTGACTTAAGGACTGGGAAGAACATAAAAAAAGTGGAGCTGCATTACTGAACATTTCAACCATTTGACAACAAAAGGATGGATGGCAGCTGCTTTATTACTGCACATCAGGTGCAGCACATCAGGCTCCATTTGGAAAGGCACACCTGTGTCCCAGCTGGGCCCCACAGGCCAAGTTCTGTGCGTCTCAAAGGTGTACCCCATCTCCCAACAATGTTAACAACAGTTTCTTGCCAATTAGACTAATGTTGTATAAACTCTTAATTTACAATTACACAAGGAACATTGACATGCTGAAACTTTTCCTCTGTGCAAAAAAATTATTATGCACAACAGCACAAACATAGTTTGCATTGTTCCTAAACGGTAAAATAATTAGCTGAATAAATGATATAAACCATCCACCCACAAAACAGCATGCAGATAATTTGTTCTACCAGTGGGAATGCTCCTCTAGTGTCTTCACTGGTTCAGTGACATTTCTTGTGTCCCAGAATTTCACCTTGCAGTCATCTCCACAGCTAGCCAGGTAGTACTGTTTATTGGGATTAAAGTCCAGGTCTCGTACCAGCTGTCCATGTGCATTTTCTATACAATATATCTGCCTGTAAAACATTAAAAAAATTAAGTGGTCTATAAAAAGCTGACTGCACTCTGCCTACAGAAATCTGTTTCCCTGGAAACTTGCATAATCCCCTTAGCACCCACAGACCTAGAGTTCCCATTGCTAGCGCAGAGTTTAGGGAATTCCCATTTGTTAGCAAGTGACTTGTATAGATTTCTCAGCTTGCTCTGAAGCTTGTTCCTTCCGTGTTTGTTTCTATTAGGATCATCTGGAGTTGAAAGGAAACAGTAGTTCCAGATGATTCTAGCACAGCTCTATAACAACTGTTAAAAAGATCTGCTACTAAACCACAACCATTTCAGATAAGAACTACTTCACCCCTAAGTACTTATCCTAATACCCTCTTTATGACGTGTACTTCTCCCTGTAGGAAAAGCTGAAACGCAAAGGTTGAAACATATCAACAACCGCTTTTTATTACTGCTCTGTATTGAATTTACCTTTCTGAGCTCTTGCATTTATCACTAATTTACCTGTGGCCCTTAAACTGCTCTGCCAGATGCAACCTCATCCATCTGGACCACTTTAGAAAACATCTGTAGTACTGCTAACAACCTAGCGTAGCTATTCAAAACATCATGTGCCATCAGTTTGTTTCTCTACCTTTGCCTCTTAAACTTGGGAGTTGTCTGTTTTTTTCTGTTTCAGCTATTGTATTACCAGTTTTCTCCAAGACACCAGTATATCATCTAAAGTTCTGCTTAGACTTGACTGTCTCCTATAACCTTCACTAGAACTTTTGAACACTTCATGAACTTTTTATTTCTTCAAATAAATAATGTTTCTCTTCAATAAACATATTGACCAAAACTTCCTAATTCTTGGGAAAACTACATATTCTTATGGTATTCTGTCATGATCAGATAGTCTCTTGCTGTTAATACCTAATTACTAATACAAAGCAAAATAGTTCCAGAAGGAGAGATTCAAAGTATATCAGGCCTGTACTAAGCCCTATCCTGACAGCCCTGGCACTCACCAGTGAAATTACTAAGGTATCTAGCATCAACACTCTTCTCAGTCTTTGAGAGGCTAAGGACATCATTCAGGTATGCCTTTCTACCAGGTATTCTAGGAGTGGAATTCAAGCTTCCACTTATTTTCTTAGTATATGTATATGGCAAAAATTTTAAGTCTCAAGCATGCTTGCTGCAGTAAAACACTTCTTTCCTCCTTCACTGCACCTTTCACTTTTTTCTTGCACAGCTTAGAGATGTGTGTAAGGGCTTAAAAATAATACTGTCCACTGTATATTCAGGACTACTCACCATGAAAGACTTTATTCCAACTTAACTATTATTCGACCACTTGATCCCTTTTCTCTCCAAATATGAATATTATTTTCATTACTTTTAACCCAACCTACAGCAATAATACATACACTGAATTTCCCACTTACATCATAAGATTAATGCCAGACCACATGAACCATTTTCTCCAGCTATTGGCTCTGCTTTCTCATATTATTCTTCTTACATATTATTTAGAATTTAGCCTTGGAGGCTGAGTTTCCCTGATAATATTCTCTCTCTACATATAATCAGCCTAGTGTCTGTCTTCTCTGTGTCACAAGCTCTTCTCTGATTAAGACTGCTTCTTAGTCTAGTCTAGGACTCTTCCTGCCACTCTTTTTTTCTTCTCCCCTTCTTTGCTTGCTGTGTCCAAAAGAATGTTCTCCCTCTATCCTGCAGCTATCATAACCACTGCAGGAGCAGCTATTCTAGCTACTTCCAGTATTTCTCTTCACTTTGCTGGAAGAACAGTTTTCTGCCCTTGATTCCTCCCTCCCTCCTCATTTTATGCTTCTTATACTGCCACAGTTTATACTGCCCTGACTTTAAACTCCTACTTCTAGCATAATTATTAAGAAATATTCACATAAAAGACATATTACAGTGTAACTGAAGATGAGACTTACTATTGCATGTACTTTTTGAGTATATTGCAAACAGCTTTTGGCATAGCTTAGTTATCAAACTCGTTTAAGGACTATCTATTCTGAGCTTTTTACTTAAAGTAAATAGAATGGTGGGGTTTGTTTCTGTTAACCAAGCTACCCTTTTCACTGAGGATCCAGACTATCCAGATAATCTAGCTTTCACAGAAGTGACTCAAAGAATTCCTTTAATGCAAGATAGAGATGCTTCTTCTAATGAGACAGAGCATGAAGCAGACTTTACAATATTTCATATTTTCTCTTCAAAACACAGGCTTTGGTTAAAGATCTGCATGCTATATATTAGAAACAAGATTACAAGAACATAACAAAAAACCCAAATTAATAAAAGCCCCTTCTCCTTTGTCGTTTCTTTCCACTCTTGTCTTTATAAAGGGTCATTATAAATCTAAGTATACACATTATATAAAATTAGACTTTTATACATCATTTTACAATGCAAAGAACAGATTTTTCAAACATGATGATAACATACAGGAAGTGACTTATAATTACTGTATTTTTAACTTCCCATCATTAAATAAATCTTCTTGGCAAAACCACACAAGTCTAGCAAACAAGGGATTTATTGCAACAACTCTGAGCTGGCAGGAACCACTGAACTAAATTTAAAGTCATCGCCCTTTAAAGCAACAAAAGTTATTACAAGACATCAGTCTTCTTGGTTTAGTGATAAATTACTGTGTGCTAAGGGGATAAAGTGTACTTTTAAAAAAGCTTGAAGAGAGTTTAGTAGTCATGGCAACAGATACGCACAACATCACTCCTTTGCTTATCAAAATCACAACTAACCAAGGGGAGAAATGCCTGATTAGGTATATTCAAAGCTTTTATTTGGTTATTATTTTGATTCAGTGATTTCTTATAACTAGTATGCTACAATCTTTAATATGGTATAGAACGCTTTATTAAAATCAGAAGTGAAGAGCGAACCTAACCTGTGAATTACCTTCAAAAAGTAAAGTCACCTTTAAATGATATGAAGATAGTTCATAGCATAGTCAGGATTGTTGTTAAACCATTTTCAGGTTGAATTACAAAACAGCTTTAGTCAGGTAATCTCTATGTATTGAACAAATCCTTGTGAGACTAGTACAGAGTTCAGTAAAACTCAATACACAAGCTAGAATTGAAGCTGATGGGGAATATCAGAGAAAACTCTTTGGTAGATTGTAACTGTATCAGCTGTGCAAGCCTTTATATTCCTTTTATAAACTATAGGTTTGCCACATATGATTTGAAACAAAAAAATTATGCTAGATAAATTAGATTAGATCTACCTCCAAAGGAGATTGTGTTTTGTAGAGAACATGACTGCAAGCTCTCATTACCTCATGCTCCGTGTATCCCACCCTCGGACATTGGTATCGTTGGCTGTGGCAATCTGGGTACAATTGTGGTGTGGACTCCATCTTCCTGAAGTAAATTTTAATTGTCCTTTCCCTTCCAAGACTGCAGAACTAGAGAGCTAAAATAATGAAACAAAGCTGGCAATGTTTCTAAATGTTACACTAAAACGAAATTAGTTGCAATGAAGACAAAGCTGCTCAATAGCCTATTGCTCCAAGTGCAAGGGACTTGCAAAATCTAAAGACTGAAGAAAAAAAAAAGTAAAGAAGCAACAAATAAAAGCTAGAGCTGATTTTCTATCACTATTTTTTTAAAGACTTATGCAGTATAATGTATGCCAAAACATTAAAAGTATTGTACTATTCTATAAATTAAACAGTTTTAGATCATTGTTGAAACAGTAAATAGACAACATGGGCACACTGCACAGATCTGTAGCTGACACACACATATGCATTTAGCTTCATTAACAGTCTTACAAGATTTTTTCCATGTCAAAATGCCAAATTTTATCTGTAGTAACAGAATTATGTTGTCAAAGACTCTTTGATAAATGTATAGCACCTTTTAAAAATAAAGAAATCATTATTTCTTAATAATGCCCATGTCATCACACACACGCCTGTTAAAATAACAGTACATACCACTTAGAAATCTACAATCTCTGAGACAGAAAGGTTTCAATTCCTAAAACAGGCTGCATGTCATGGAACAACCAGCTCTGCATCTCCACAGTTAATGAAAAGAATGTCCAAAGTAATCAACTTTATAGTTGTAGAGCAAGTTATCCCCCAATTCCATGTGAACACGGGGGAAATCAAAACTGCTGACACTGCAAATTACTTTTACTTCCAATCACTTACTGAAACTGTTTAATACCTAAAGAGGAAAACCAAAATATTTGCATTTAATCAGATATGAAATTTACAAAAATTTCAAGCAGCTACACAAACAGCAGACTTACTGGGCTCTTTCATGCAACTTTCATATTTCTAAATGTTTCATTATGAGGTATTTCACAAAAGCAGATTACTTCACTAGATCCTGTTGGGTCCTAGTGCAACATCAATATTCTATGTAACAGTAGATTTCTCAGCACAAATATTATGCTTTGAAGGATGAAAAAGGCTAAAAACTAAAAAAAACCAAAACCAAACTGTTTACATAAACTTTAACTGACATCAACACAAAAATATGTTGCCAATACTAAACTGCTTAAATCTATTTATATATTATATACATGTTCTTGAATATATTTTGCTAATTTTTTATTACTACAACTCCAACAAGAATATAATCTTTCTTTAGCATTATGATTAACAATCTAGAAACTGCAACTAGAATTTTCTTTAAAGAACATGGAATTCCCAGCATGCAAGATCATATATTGCTCATGTGTTAATGAATAATTTAACACTGTGGCCAAACCTACTCCTCTAACATCATTCCTCCCCTAGAACAAATACTCTCTGAAAGCCTTTCTACAACTCACAGGTTATTAATAGAAACAAAAACTACTGCACAGGACGCTAGACACCATATAATAAAATTAATTTTTTACTTTTGATTAGATTCCAGGCACAACAGAATATTCACAGCTTGTGTAGGTCATTTCGAAAATTAAAGTAAGTTTCTTTAGTAAGCAGGCTTGGCCATTCAAATCTTAGATTGGTGGGAGGGAAGCAAATATTAACACTGACAGTAAGATAGATCCAACAAAGGGAGTGTATTTTCTCAGGTATTTAAAAAATCTCTTGAGACGTAAAGCATCAAATATTCAAAATATGACTCAGAGCAGAGGGTCTTTGTCAGCAGTAGACAATACTTTCTCCAGCATTCAAGACATATTTATGTATATGTTTAAGTCTTCTCATTTTAACTTTTATAATGCAAACTACTATAAAAAGATGAATTTTTTTTCATTGCAGTCAAAAGTTTAGGTTGAGGCCAGCACATACATACAGTGATATTTCTTAACATATGAAAAAATTCACATACATGGTAGATGGGCCAACTCTTCCTTGCCTTCGCAAGCAATTTATAAATAAATTAAATGACATCTTTCCTTATACACATGTCCAGCTATATATACAGACAAGCTGCTAATCAACTGTCTTCTTTTCCATGTCATCTGTGAACCTGACAGCAACTGTAAGGATTTAAAGGACTATTTGGAGATAAGAGAAGTTCTCATACATAAGAAGGAATCCTTATGTAACAGAAGGAAGTCTAAAAGTTTCCTTCCCGGAAATCCAAGAAATAAAGGAAACAAAGTTTGCAGTTCAGAATCACAAATGCAGGTACAAAAACACAGCTGTAATTTTAATTCATACTTGAATATATGGACTTCAACTCTTTCCTCCATTTCTTTAAATGCAGAAAAGCTAACTACAAAAGGGAAGGAAAACATGACATAGGTGTATTTTAAACATTATTCTTGCATGAAGATTAGGATCTGTGCTGTCCAGATGATGAAGACATGCAGGTGTGAGGACCTCACTGGATACAGAAGGCAAATAATTAATGGTATTATTTTATAAACACAAAAATATGACTTACATTAAGGAAAAAAGAATGTCTTCTTTTAGACAACAAAATTAGGAATTACTCTTGCAATGCACAAGGATCACAGTGATTTCAGAAAAGAAATCTGGAGAAAATGAAATCCTGAAAAGTGTAAAATGGTTCCCAGAGTATGGATGGATTTTACACTATTCCTAAATGTTTAGCTGGAACAATGTCTAAATCTGGTAACACAAGAACAAAAATAGAAGGGCAGCATGATATTATACTACAGTTGCACAAGAGCTTTGAAATAAGAAAAAAATCTTCTAAAAAAATTATACAACGTAATGTGATCAGAATAGAACTGTTTATGTTATCCTCAGTGAAGGAAGGGGTTTTACAAAAACAGAGTACCAAAATAGGAAAAAAACTGTTCTAGAATATCCTGGATCTAGGACTGATTTCTATGTATTCAAATGAAAGTATCATTTACTCCAACTTCCTTTTGTCAAAATATCAAGGACTGAGGTTGATTTTCCTGCTTCAAAATTTGATTACATAAGGACTGACTTGGAAAGAGGACAGACAGTATCCTTCAAAACAAATCAAAACCCAACATATATTAAATGTTAAAGGGTACAGAAATTATCTAGGAAAACCACAAGCAGCATGGAGACAGTAAACCAACTGTTCCTGCTTTCTTCCAAAGGAAAGAGCTATGTGACCAAGAACAAAATAGGCAAGTACTTGGAAGAAAGATATATATTAACGGCTACACTAAGTAGACAAACCCAAGCAGACAATTTTCAGATTGCCATTAAAAGGCATGAGTGTTTTTCTGACTTGTTATTGACGGAAACAGAAAGGTTGATGAGGATTGTAAATTGAGTTCAATTCCTCCAAGTGCAGGAAACCATACCATGTGTCCTTTCATAACCGTTCTTGATGTCCAAACCATCTTAAAACTATTTGTGTTTTCAAATAGCCTCATCATATTGGCAGCTCAGAGCTATTCTCAGACCAGCTAAGTAACAGAACTCACATATTTTTAAGTGCTGAGTTTCTACACTACAGTAAGAAAATATTTTTATTCCTTAAACAAGTTTTCTGCTTTATACTACAAAAATTAAGCCAAACATCAAGTTCGTCCTCTGAAATATACTGTTATCCCTATATGCTGATGATGCATTCCAAGTTCTGCCCCCAGTAATTTTCATTATTTCATTCCTACTTCTAGCATTAAGGAGACCATTGAATAAAATTTATTCCAAGTCCATGAGCTGGTTTCTATTCTCATTCTGATCCACTAATTTCCCTTTTATTTTTCCTCAGACAGTTTTTTTCCCTCCTATAGTTAATCCATGTTTATTCTAGTTTCAGTAATAATGGTCCATTAAAAAATTCTCCACTAAATTCCACATGGTATTTCCTGCCTTGAGAAACAGCAGCTATCTTGCCAAGAAAGCATCTCATGCTTGTTCCTAACATCCTTTGTATTTGGATACATCCCTTTTATCCAGATAGCCTGTGAAATCTTCCCTAGAATATATTCCACCTTGCCTGGAATGCCACTGCCAATGCAGATGGGACAAGAAATCTAAAAGGAATACAGTTATAATAGTTTGGATTAAAATTATCAAAACCACAACCCATTTATCCCCTTTGTGAAAACATTTGAAAACCAGAAAAATATCTTGATTTTAACATCTCTACTTCATTCTGTTGCACACCACATACCAAATATACTGCATTTACCCAAGGAAGAGTTCTAGCAATTTGTTGACATCTGACCTCAAATCTGTACACAGAAATACTGTCGTCTTCTCAGCAGACTCCATCCACACCTTGTGGATTATCTGGGCTTCTCTTGGGTTCAGCTAATGATTATAAATGGCAAAGAATAGCTAATTTAATTGCAAAAGGTAATGATGCAGTGAGCATAAGATTAGTTTCACCCCAGAAAGTAATGTCCTCAAAACAATAATAAGGGGAGTGATCAAAATGACAGGAGAAGCTTGTCTTAATGTAAATACACGCAAATTGAATACTGTGAGGAAGAAGCAAGTTAGCAAAAAAACATTGAAAGAAAATTTAAAAAAAAAAATCCCAAACCAAAACCAAAGTGAACCCAAACAAACCCACTGAACTGTACAATAAATTACATTTAGCAAACGTTTCTTATCCTAAGATGACTAGATAATTCAGAGAATGAACACACCAATAATTTTATTACCAAGAAGCTCTGAATGTATTGGGAACTCTAAAATTCTTCAGGCTAATTTTAATGAAACAGTGCGATTTATAAATCATGGGCAGATACAGAAAAGGAACCAAATGAGACTGAAATTCTGATCACTGTAGAAAAGCAGAAATTTTGGCAGGTACAAAATTTTGAAGTTTTTCACATTTTCAGTTTTTCACCTGTATTATACCTGAATTTAGACAAACTTATGTAAACATGAAAGATCCATAAAGAGAAGCATTTGGTTTATGTCTTGCCATTAAAATGGCCTACAATATGTACCTATACAATAAAAATGAAGAAATTGAAATGTGTTGTAAAAACAGGAAGATCAGTGATGCACCAGTGTAATGAGAGCCTCCTTACCTCTATTACCTGATACAGATACAGCAGACCTGATCTTACTTTTAGTTAATGATGCTGATATTATTCAACTTGAACATCATCATGTATTTTTTACAAAAAGAAAAAGCAATTCAAACACAGTGACATTTCTATTATTTTAATCCTCGGCTCTTGATTTAATCAGTTATAACACATATACACACAGAACTACATTGTTATTTTACTTATAAAACTATAGCAACATGCATATTTTATTAGGACATTGTCCGCTTAGGAACCCATATAGAATATATAAGTTTTCTAGTACTGAGGAAAGCATTCAGTGGAAGTAGCTCAGATTATAACTGCAGTGACAGCTGCAGATTGAGCTCCAGATAGTGGAGAGAACTGAGGCAAGAGGCTGGGAAGAAGCACTGACCATTTGCTCAACAAAAGGCACAGGGACCTGTGTCACCAGTTAGTTGACTGAACACTCAGAGACACAGCAGCAGCAGAGGACAGAGAAGGAAGACCCCAAACTTTTGCTTCATAGACTGGAAGGGTAAAAAACTCCAAGATTTTCTTTGTTCAGAGTCCCTCATGGGAGGCACCAGCCCAGGATGTTGTTTTGCTGTTGCACTGTGATTAAGTGACTTAAAGGATCGCAAGGACTGAGACACTGCTATGGGAAACCTGGTATGTGTGAGGGTGGGGCATGCAGGGAGTCAAGCGGGGACCTGTCAGCCCACTGGAGCTGCCCAAAGTCTCTGACCATGGGGAAGGAACTGCCAGAGTGACTCCTGGATGGCCAAACAGGGACGTTTCCTCAACACCAACAGTGTCCTGCTTAGTCACTGCCTGCTTGAACCAGACACCATGTTAGGTGATAAGACATCAGGTGGCTAAGATTCCAAAAATGGACAACCTTTCATCTTAATGAACAATAGACAATTTTTCTTGTCATTTACATAACCTTTGTGTATCTGCATATAAAGGAAATGTGAGCTTTTTTTTTTTTTTTTGCCTTAACATGGCCTTTTTTAAATGCAGCAAGACCTGATTTCTTTCCTTTAGACTGCACTATATCTTAATATATTAATTAATATATCTGTTTTCTAGGCAAAAAAACCCCTCATTTTATTAATATCTCATGAAAATCTCTCTTTACATTCCGATCAAAAAACATTAAAATACAAATCATGTGCTTTTTAGAATTATGATATATTATGCATGCAACAATCCCTTATAAACAGGATATTCACAGAAAGAAATCACTGTTTCACCAACAGCTCATTAGCCTACAAACACTCCTTGTACATGGTGATAACCAAATGGAAAATATATTTACTGCTTGCCCCTACTAATGCTATCTGTTTTATAACCAACCTGTTCTCACAGATTTCTCTCGCATTCTAAATTCTACAGCAGCAAAAGTTGGGGTAGAGTGCTGATTTATGGAGGAGGGTTTTACTCATTTGTTTGTTTTTATAAAGAGAAAGCCAACTGTATAACAAAACATTGCTTGTTTTTCTTTATTGCTCTTTTTAACTGTCAGCCCTACATTTTTTTTTGCAAACATAAGATTTCTACAGAATAGAAGTTATTATTTTTCAGACACATATAGAGTTTAACAGGGAGTTAATCTCCTAGTTAGGAAGCAATTTTCAAAGATTTCAGAAATCCACCAGTTACTTCTAGTCCTGAAAAAGCCTATGATACTGCACTTCAGCTTGTCATAATTTTCATTACTAGAAAGTCTATAGCAGGCCTCTTAAAGAGATGCTTATGCTTTCCTCAGACTTGTTCAGCTGAAGTCCCATTAGCTTAGGAATCCACAGACATGTTTAAGACAAAAAATTCAGTATTCAAAAATTTCAAGAATTCCAATACTTTCAGAAATGATTCACTGGGCTCAAGATTTTGGTACATGGAAATACGTCCTCTGAGTGTCGATTTTCAGAGAACTTTATCAAATTTCACTTTAAAAGCAGTGTATAACTTGGTATTGAAGTAAGTATCATCTAAGAACCAAAAATTGATGGAGCAGAAGTCTGATTATGCTAAACAGTTATTTTCAGGTAAAATTTTACTTCCAAATAATTCTTGTTTATTGTGCAATCACATGAGATACTGGATTATTTTAGACGGAAATATAGAGGATCAGTCAAATTCTATATCAAGCCTCCTGAGAGCCCAATTGTAAAATCTGTACATTTTTAACTTCTGCAAACAGAGGTTTTTAACAAACATTTTTAAATGCTCCTATCTGAAGATATCAGTTAAGGGTTGATATATCTACTTAATTAGGTGCAGCCGTTTCTTTGATACAGAATTTCACATTAGGTTTTATTAATTTCCTTTTATAAAAAATAAAAGCATGTAACAAATGTCACAGGCTAAATCCCCTTAATTTCTTTATTGCCAACTTTGCCTTCTAGAGTTCTTTCATGCCATCAGCATCTGATGCAGTACAAGATTTTAGAATATTTAGAATATTTTAGAAGGAGCAATAAAAAAGTATTCTACATAAGGAATTCTACTTGAAATACTGAAAGGATCTGCCAGCTGAATGTTTTTTTTGAGGGCAAAAATACTGATTCCCTAAATCATACTGAAATTAGAAAATTTGGTAGAGTCTATACCTCTCAAAAATTACAGAGATCATAATTCTAGCAATGGAAGGAAAAGAGAATGGAAATCATAGTTACCTGCACAAATATTTGTGTGACAGAGTAGGAGTCTAGCTTTCAGAAAAGAAATCATATCAAGAAAACACAACAAACAAAATTCTAGTAAATAATTCCCAAGCAATATAAAATGGGGCATAAAATACCCATAGAATTTGGCATTCATTACAAGATTTCCACACAGAGAAACACAGATAATATACCAGACAGCATCCCAAAGGAAATCATAGAACCATAGAACAGTTTGGATTTGAAGCGACCTTAAAGATCATTTAATGCCAATCCCCTGCATGGAGAGGGACATTTCAGAGAGGCTGGGATTAAGAAAAAATCTGAGAAAGTTATGAGAAAGTGGTTGAAGATACTAATTAACATTCAAAAGAATTTCAGCAAGTGAGTATAGAACTGCACAAAGAGTGAAAATAGGAGAAAGGGAAGATGTTAAGTTGCTTGCCTAGCAGTCTCAGTACTTCAAAGAGACATGAGGACCTATAGCATGGAAGCAGTACCAACCCCAAAGTAGTTTTTCAATATTGCAGAAAGGTTTGTGTATTATGCAGACATTAGGAAAGAAATACTGACTAATGCAGGTGTAATGCAAATCCAGGGGATACAAAGGCACAGACAAGCTCCTGGAGGCAAGCTGTCAGAAACTCTCAACATCAATTTGATAAAAACAAACACTAATTTGGAGCCTTGGAAGGCAACATAACACCAATTGAAGTTGCAGGTGAAAAAAAAAAGTTAGTTTCTCATCTAGAGAAGGAACCCAAAGGGCTTAATTATAAACATAAAGTATTAAACTATATAATATTATATTGTTACTATGTGAAATCTAGCAAAACACTAATAAGTCAAGACATCATCTATTTGCACACTGTCAGATGGTACCAACAGAGTATATGGCACAGTGTTTCAACTAAGTTGAAAAAACTGATTCTACAGCATCCAGGAAAAAAAAATTAACCTTGACCTGAGGAGCTAAAAGTGACAAAAGATCAATTGAATAGTACTGCCCTTGACATAACAAGTGTCCATTTATAAGCACGGACACCTAGCTAAACAATTATACAGAATCATTCTAAGTTTTCTATATATATTCTATGATATGGCAAAAACAGACAAAAATCTATTCCAATGACACTTCTTTATATGTTACTGAATAAGATGTTTTTAACAGTAAGTGAAATTATCTGAGTAAACTGTATATTAGTAAATTAAACTAACATTGAGAATTCAAAGGAGAACATAGTAAATAGAGAAACTTATATTATGCTCCTATAATCAAGAGTTGTAAATTAAATAAAGGGCTGCATGGTATTAACCAACATGAGTTACTACACCATCATCTGAATTCAGTAACCTTTGGCTTTACTGATCATGAATTTTTCCACTTGTAGACATTCAGCAAATCAGCACTGTTTTATTGTAGATTACTGACTATAAAAGCAGTAGGACAGTAAAGAGAACTCTAGAACAAAGAAAATATTTACCCACTAGCAACAGATACCAAAATACTACTTTTAACCACTCTTATTCAAGGCAGTGGTAGACTATTCATTTCCCCCACCTCCCTTATAGGCAACAAGATACTTCTGAAGGAATAGTTAAAAGATTAGCAAATTCTAGGCTAGGGAATGTTGCTGTTTGCACTATATTCAAGTATAATGTGTTTTGTCAAAAGAAAATTTCTTACCACAGCTTTGGCTGAACTTTCCTGCAAATCCCACAGTAATATGTTGTTATCAGCCAGTGAAATAATCTTTTTACCATCTCCCATCGGTTCCCACATAACACTGTAAAACAGAAAGAGAAAAACAAAATAAAACAACCCAGCATTAAAATCCATCAGAATTTGAACTAGAAAGCCGGTTTAATTCTGTGAATCTGATCTATATCAAAACATGTTAAACCATATTCCTTCTGGTTTCCTCTAGATGAAATCCATCACATATTTTAAGTCCAAAATCTGCCATTAACTAGCAATTTGTAGCAGTCATTCTGCATATGCACACAGAAACACAACCAGAGATCCTGATGTACATTAATTTTAGAAGGCTTTAGATCAAAACCTCGGAGTTGTTCGTGTGGAGTGTTATGCATCCTTTTTGAAGGTGCACCAAAAATCATAAGCATTAGTTTTGATGCAAACTTTTTTCCAATTCTGCAGCTGTCATCATGATTTAATAAGCATATGCTTTTAACCTGTGATACACTTTATGAAATACAGGCAGGAATACAAGAAATCAGTCCTCCTCTCTTATTCTGTCTATGAAAAGCAGCATATTTAAGCCAGTCAGTATGTGTAGCTCAGCTAAATTCATGCACTCTAATCTTAATAAACTTGCTTAAGGTTACAGTAAGATTGAAAGAATACTTGTCATTTTATGAGAATAGGCTTCTATTTCTGTAATTTTGTAACACCTTTGTAACCAAGTTTTGCAACCTCCCAATAATCTTACAGCAACAATAGACCTGAAGGTAAAGATCACAACTTTAGTATCAACACGTTAATGGAGAAACGTCTTTCAATTTTAAGACTGACAATTCAGCTATCTAAGAGCATTTGATACACTGTTTTCATCTTCAGTGCCTATTTGAAGTCCCACCTCTTGAAGTTTATCAGAAGTCCATGACTAGACATAAGTTTTCTAGTTTGTTTTGCATTTTGGGTGAATCAATTCAGTAATTGATTGGTTGGATGGTTGGAGACTGAAATGTTATAATTTACGGCCTAAACATCTTCATGAAAGACTTTTGCCTATTACAGCAAAACTGTATAAAAGCTGCAGAGAAAACCATTGGATTCTGTACTTTGTGGTGGAAGTGGGCAGCAGGAGACCCTCACCACCAAGAAGACCAGATGAAGGGGAGCCACGAGATACCACTGGAGCCCTTGGAAGGCTGATATGTTTCTACCTCACCCCTGTTACTCTCTCCCTGTACCCCCACCCCTGCAGACCACTTATTTCTTTCTTTTATCTTTCTAGTCCGTTCTTTCTTTTATCTTTCTAGTCCGTCCTTTCTTTTATCTTTCTAGTCCGTCCTTTCTTTTATCTTTCTAGTCCGTCCTTTCTTTTCTCTTGTTCTCTCTTTGCCTCTTTTACTATTAAATAAAATATATCAAGTGTTTTGGCACCAATATCTAACCTCATTTGGTTTTAATCAAGTTTTGGGGTATATTTCACACCTTTCTGGGTTTGATCCATTTTATTCATAGAGATTAGTTTTCCTTGCCCTTCTGTGTTAATTCAGATTGTAACAGAAGGAATAGATGAAAGAAGGTTGCACAAATAGATGAAGCCTTAGGCAGTCACTAGTAACCTTCCTAAGCCTGCACTGCACACTATGCATGCTTCTATTCTATCCCAGATTTTGCTTTACTCCTATATTCCTAAAACACTGGATATAATCTGGCTGGCCCCAGATCCAAGTGATTGACCTTCATCTAATCTTATGCTATAAAACACAAGGAAACAAATAGGGAGTTGCAGGTAACAGAAAGAAGTGACAGAGTATCTTTTTTCAAGCCATTAATACAACAAAACTCAATTACTCTTAGCTGATACCTTCTTCTCAAATTACTCTTGCTCCTTGTGTAAACAGTTTCATCATTTTTACTAGGCACTTTTAGTAAAACAAGTATCAGATATACAAGGCAAATGACTGCACCTGTTTGCTGTTTTGTAAAGAAAAATCTGGAACTATAATTAAAAGGGTCCATTGGCTAACTCCTTACCCACTGAACTCTTCCCTACGGAAACATGGCAGAATAAAGAAAGGACTAGCTTCTGCACCTGTCTTCTGCTGGAAGCATGACCTGCATCCTTACTGTGTTGTCAATCCATGAAAATTACCTACCTATAAAAGCCCATTTGTAATGAGTTTTCTTGCATTTGGACAAAATGACTACATTTAGCACATGAAGCTACCAGCATGTTTTTAAATGTCTTTTAACAAGAACATTGTACTAGAACAATTCTATGATTTATTTTAAATTTGGCTGTTTTGTCTGTAGTATTGCCAATCTTATTTATCAGCTTTTATTTAGTAACTTTTGAAAAGTTTGTTTTGAAAAGTTGTATAGTACAACTTGGAAGAAACTTAGAAGCGACTGAAAATGAGTTTTGATAACAAAAGTGATGACATGCAGTTTCAATTACATGTTCAACTACATTTTGCCCATAACAACACGATGAAACCAACTGGCACTGCAATGTGTATTTCAGAATTTCATGTAGTTGTGCTGCACAGATACATCAATTAGATCCTTCAAATAGATGAACATATTTTATGAAAACAGGATTAGGATATAGACAGGATAATGAAAATTAATGCACTATAACCTGTATGTGATCACAATTTAGCTTCCACTATCCAGTTTTCCAAAGTGATATTGAAAGATATCAGGACCATCACATGGCTGAATAGGTACCTAAGAAATATTCAAGTTGATTCTGATCACATTTGTTTAAGTCCATCATTTTACTTATATATTGCTGAAAATATAACTGGTATTTGGTGTTGATCGACATAGATATATTTTTAATTACAGACAGTGAAATCTCATTTGACCACTTAACCCTTTAAGAGCCCTTTAAGTCAGAGATCAGTATTTTTTATGCCTGTTGATGTATCTGCACCTTTCCTACACAAATCACTCAACTTTTAGTTGCAAAAGCTACATGGAAAACAATTTATTTGATGTTTTCAAAGGTAGGAAGAAATTTCACATCTTCTAGCATCACTGAACTTCAAGATAAAAGAATTTTTACAGCTGAATACAGTGTGCTGTAATTAGAGCCAATTATAACAGAGCTGACATACCATGCAATGAAAAGGTCTCTCCAATGTTCAGTCTATCCTTGTAAGATGCCCATTTTACCTGTATTTCATTTTTAGTTTATGGGTGTGGTGGTAGTGATCATTCATTCAGATTTTGCAATCTTAAGCAAAGGTTGCTCAAATCTCCATTTGTAACATGTTCAGCAATGTTCTGTACTCAGGACTGAACGTTAAACATGAAATACTATGGAGGAGGGCAGGAAATATTGGTGAGTGAAAAGAAAAAGTTACTTTTGAAGCAAGATAAAAATTTCAGAGAAACTTAAGTTTACATTTAGAACAGTTTTCAGCCCAGCAGAGGTAGTGATAATGTCTAAAAAGGAAAATAAATAAACCAGGCAGTACCATTTTCCTCAGTGTGCCAACAGTTGCTGACACAGTTTTCATAAATGGACAAGACAGTCATCAAATTCACAGTTGCCACTCAGAAACTGAGTGGCAACTTCAGGGCTGCTCTTTAAATAATCTATAAACAGAAGACAAGCAATTATACATGTTGCATTTTACCCTATTTTGTTATCATCTAACTCAGGATGCTTCAATTAAGCTTGCAGCTAGTAGTTTTTGGTATAAAGAATAAAATTAAATCCTACAGAGAACATTACCTTAGAAAAAAATAAGAGTATTTAAAATATTCACTCAAATGCACACATGAAAGGACCCCATTATCTTCTTCTATTCTGAAAAGATAGTTAACACCTTTATCAATAAACGAACTGAGCTTTTACAAATGTACAATTCAAAGTCCTCCATTATAGATTAAGGAGGAAAAAAGCAACACACAATCACTTTCATCGACATGAACTGCATGTTAAGCCACAAGTGTTGGACAAAGCAAGCATTAACTGCTGCTTAACTGCAATTACAGAAGTGACAACTATTTATTTCTATAAATGGAAAAGTTTTGCTAGACTGAAAACTCTCATGCACTGAAAAATGGAAAATATACCCATGCATTTAGTAACTCAGCAGACCATCCTGCAGCTTCCATGTAGCCCACTAGAAAAAATCACATATTAAGAACTCAAATATTGTGCCTTCTTTGCATTAAAATGATTCCAATTTAAAGATGACTCTTGCCTATCACATAAGCAGGACATTAATTCTAAGAGACAGGAGATCAAACCAAGTACAACCTCGAACCCACAGTTCTTGTTCCCTACCCAAGTGCTCTACAGAACAGCCACATTTCTGAATGAAATCAGTTCTGGCTATTTTACAGTGTATGGAATTCTGCTGCAGGGAACAGAAGTTACACTTCATCTCAAAATTCTCATACAATGAGAGGCATTTTACCAAATATATGCACTTAATCACAAATGTACAATGGTCAATATTTTTCATTCAATAGATATCCAAAGGACATTTCAAAACCCTGAATTTTTAACTACTATGTAAGGAAGTGTCAGCAGCAACATTGCCACATCTATACTCATCCCAGAATACTGTGCTGGAAAGAATTCTACTCTAAGGGATAAATACTCTAAATAATAAATGCTTAATGGGGTTTTGGAGAGCAAACTGGAGTCTGATACCAGGAAAACAGGGGCACCTGTTCAGTTAGTTCCTCATGAACATTCAAATTTTTCCTGCATAACTAATTTTTTCACAGTTCTGCAACACCGTTTTTCTTTAACATTTTCCACTAACATTTTTAGCAATTCAGGAAGACTGAAAGTAAAACTATTAGAATAAATAGAATTGTAGCATAATAGAAAGAAGTATCTATTTCACCTGCAAAATCAGTTGAGGCAGACCTCAACCCTCTCTTTTTTAGTGGCATGAATAACTTAAGTGACATTACAAAGGGGAAGAAATCCCCTCTTAAAAATAGCGAGAACAGAAACTAAACTATGTTCAATTTGGATGGAGAAATGAAATAGTACTCTACAAACCTCTTTTTTTTTTTCCCTTGTAGGGTAACATAATTTCTGCACTATTTTATACATATCATGATTTATGAATCCAAACTAAACACAAACAACTGCAACGGCTCATAAAAACTAATTTTCATTCAAGCATATGGAATCTATATAACTTATCAGAAGTTATAAGTTAACTAAAGACATATAGTAAGTTTAAAAAAATTAATAAATATTTTTCCCTTTCATATTTGCTTCAGATTTTAGTTTGTCTAAGTTTCCCTCTGTTTTACATGAGTAAAGTCAAACAAATTCTGATTAAAAGCTAACATAATAAACAGGGCATATAATACAGAGTTCTATTACTTCAGTATCCAATTAATGAATCGCATTTATTCTCTAGAAAAAGTGATTACATTGAAGAGCTTAAAGTTCTAAAATTGCACAATACTAACCACTCAAAATTACCACAAACATTCAAGGGAATGAAAATGAAAAAAATAATGCTCTAAATTACTCTGCTGGTTTGAGACATATTTTAGAGGATGGCAAAAGTGGAAAAGGAGAGAGAAAATGTAAGAAAGACAACTAATGGTTGAACACTGAACATTTGGATTTATATATAATAGATGATTTTATTTACAATAAAGAAGTATAAAAGATTCAAGAGAAGAAAATCCCATGAAGAATTCAGGATTACATGGAATTATGAAGAGTGCAGGGACATAAATACAGTTTAAACTTTTACCAATTTAGAATGGATCAGAATACAAAGGGCATTATCAGCACAGATAAGCAGCTGTTAAAATACATTTCCATTGAAACTACAACTTGTCACTTAGCAAGTAAAAAAAACCTGTCTCTTTACTTACTGTAGCATCAGAAGTAGCTGATGGAATATGTAGAATGAATCAAGTGTGGTAGAATTATTCTTAAATGCTGATAATTTCACACAGCTCTGAAATTTTGTGCATCTTGTGAAGATAAAATTAATATCTGCTGGGCAGCTGTTACAAAACCCTTGCCCCCAGAAAATACAAAGTTCAGTTTATACACCAGAATATGCAGCTGACAGTCCTGACACTCTCAAAGAAACCTCTATACAAATATCAGAGGGAGCTCTGTCCTCACAATCATATTTCTGGTACTGTGACGTATGAAGTGTTAATGTTAAAAAACTTATTACTGCATTTATTACATGTTTTTGCAATAAAACATATTCAAGACCATACAATCCTTCTAAAAGTATTGTTAATTTCAGGTTTATATTCATTAGCTACAGACTATTAAATTGTTTTAGACTTTTTTTTTTTTAATGAAACCCTAGGGCAGAACTTTTACACATATATCCTGAAGCCTATAGAGGAGTACTGTAGAAGTAACTTTACCAACATCGTGAAGGAAAAAGAAGTGATACCTGAATAACGCATGCAAGTGTAAGAGCCCTGAAAAAACGCCACTTTCACTTTTCTCTTGAGTTTCAGATTCTCCTACTTTTTGGATTTTTTACTTGAAAATGTTTTGGAGTGGCTTGTCTTCTGATGGATTTTTTTTTTTTAATAAATTTAATGGCCAAAAACATAAGTAAAATGCTACTAGATTTCAGTAATCTGTCTTCAGGGTATCAATTACAAATGAGCCTAACTTTGATCAGGTGACTGTGTGCATTAATGGAATGAACATGATAAAACTGAAAGCAATAAAATGTTAAGTATAGATTATTCTTCACCTTAAATTAATTAAATCTCTACTCAATTGAAAGGACTATAAGAGCAAATTTTGTACTTCTGTAAAAAGCCAGCCTTAATGAGGTTGATTTGTACTGTGTATGGCCAAGGAAGAGACGATGCTTCTCTGTACTCTATTTACAGACCTTCAATGAAATACCAAATAAAATCTAAGTATTTAAAATCTGTGGGAATAGCTCATTTATAATAACTTTCTCCTTTGTGAGTTCAAAGTTCTAATTTAATATTTTAGTGATAAACATCCTCGAGTTCTGAAACATCTGTGACTCTGAAAAATTTATAATTTTTCTTCCTACACTGTCTTAGATGTGGTAATATTTGCATGTTCATATCTAGAATTGATTGAGTGGGATACACAAAAAAAAAAACCTGAGCTAGTAGAGAAGCCTAATGAAATAATCTATCATTATTCCTAACACATTCATCCCTTTCAAACAAACTTTTAGCAGCTCTTGTTTTCTATATAAAACAGGAATTCTTCATTCCTCACCTTCTGAGAACTGAGCCTCCACTTATATTGTCTCTGTAACCTCCATTCATTTTCCCTTTACAGTTGTATTTCACTGTTCATCTAACACTTTCCCCTTACTTATTTTCATTTTATTCCACATTTACTCCGTAGATCACAATCTAACTTACTTCACCTGTTCCCCTCTCTTTTGAAACACATAGCTTAGTACTGAACAGGATCCACCCTATTTTATATATGCAACCTTTGGAAAGAAAAAAGTAGGATGTTAAACATTGAGAAGCAAGCCTGCCTCCAGCTGATGGAAGAGGATCTCTCTGCTGTGTTACAAATTCAAGATCTCAGAGATTATACTTTCTCTTATGGCTTGTAGTATCTTCCTTCTCCAAGGACTATTCTGTCAAGTCTACCAAAAAAGTCTGCAGCAAAACTGAGAGAGAAGTAGAACAGTAGGTTACTGTTCTAAATACTAAAATACAAGTCTTCAGGGGTTTAACAGACAAGAATTTAGGGGATTCCTCCAATCTGCACTCAGAGGAATAATCAAAACCTCATTAACTGCTGTCCCATTTCTGTGGGCTCTCCTATGCAGACACAACCTGTGATCGCTTCTTACAAGATACCCAGTGGAAAGCTCCTTTAACTGAATCTTACAACATTGCATAGATCAACATACTTACTGTTATGTGGGCTTAACTCTGTGTGAATATATATACTTATCTACAGAAAGACTTTATTGAAGAAGCTTTTTGCCTTTCTAAACACACAAGTTTCTGTATCTGGGGTTTACCACACTGAAAGTAATTCACTCAGGATTTTTGCTGAAATCTTTCCATTTTGGCTTATATGAGGAACAGCAGGCAGAGGATGAAGAAATCTTAGGCTAGAATCAAACAGAACAATCAACAAGCCTATTTGTTGGCTTAATTTAAGCATCTGTTTAATTTTCTGAACTCTCTTTATGCCATACAAGAGTTTGAGTAAAAATGATGAGTCCCAAATTCAAAGCTTGGAGTCAGTAAACAATCTCAGTAACTAAAAATGAATGGGGTATGCTTCATTTTTAAACACAGTACCTCATTCAATCCAGATAAAATGAAACTGTAGAAAAGCAAATTTCTTTTTCACTCACCTGTTCTGTCTTGGAGATTAGATTTTTGCCAAAGGTTTTGTCAAGACTAGAAAATTATTTCAATAACTTGAGTGGGAGGAGCACAGTGTTCAGTCACACACCAGCAAAGTTTAAGATTTTAGTCACAATCGATTGAAAACACTTTTGATCTTGGTTCACAAAAGAGAACTGGTATTAAATATGTCTTTGCTGGTTTTTAGTGAGAAATTTCAGAGACGTTGGAGCACAGCATTCCATAAAGGAGATGAGATAATGGTAAAAAAATGCAGAATCAGATCTTATCATCAGTACAGAGTTGAACAGAACCAACACCTGACACACCAGACCTGGAAAAAATCCTTCCCTTGTGTTTCCTAGTGCATGATACTAGAAACAGAAAATTCTGTGAGGTATTTTTTCAGCTACCAGGCTTACCTTGAATAAAGGATGATAAGGAACAAAGCAGAGCAGGGTAAACATGAGAAACACTACAAGCAAATAAAGCCCTGAGGAGGGTAGTAGATGCCAGAGTGCATGACCAGTTGCATGTTCAAGATAGTTTTGTTTTTCTTCCTGTTTTACAATTAAAACTCAATTACTTATGATCTGCAACTAGATCCATAAATCTCATGAAGCATCTGTGCTATGGATACCAAGACTCACAAAAAATATCTTCCAGATATCTTTCTGATATCTTCTCAGAGCTGCTCTCTGGAGTCCCTGTCACAAAGGTTGACACCAGCATTACACTCTGCATCTTTAAACTGTACAGGCATCTCTGCCCACTCTTCCAGGCCCAGCACATAAGGATAGAAGTCCATCTTTTATTTATTTTTTTTAGCATGTATTTTGACAAATACTATTCAAAATTAACTTAAAAAATGAGGCCTGTATCCAACCATTCATGGCTGCATTCACACTGCTCAACTGCATGCTGTGGATTAAACAACCTCCTTAATGTGCACATGGTCACACTAACTCAGGTCCAGTGTTCAGCCTGTGGTTTTCCTGGCAAAATGGAAAGGGTAGCCATGCTTTAGTGGCAAGGCAAATACAGATCCTTCTTACTGCAAGTATATGGTGCCAGACCACCACTGATCTCATAGTGATTGTGTACACTAGAATGGCGGTCTTACATTGTGGTTTGAAAAGTATTTACACTTTGCATTGAAGAAAACTGCTTTTCTGATTTATATTTCGTTTCAGGTACTGAACCTGTAGTGTCTAAATAGCTTCCTGTTTTGCGAAACACCTAAGTGCAATACAAAGATTGCTAGTTGTAGCCTACACACCAGTAAGTGGGGTGTGGTCTCTGACACATTTAGCACAAAAGGCCTAATTTACTCATTTGTGAGCTGTGTCCAATATGAGTGAGACAGGAATAGAAAAGACTACTCTAAAACAAAATCCTCTAACTTAGCTGTGCTTGCCTGAGATGATGTGAGGAGTACGAATGCCAAGCATTCTGTTTACACCTTTTATCTCTCTGTAACACAGGACATTTTCAAATCTCTATGCATATATATACATATGCACATAGATAAAGGGCATTAAATAGTAGCAGATATTTCTAAGCACTAAGTACTGAACAAAATCAGATAGCAGATGACTGAAAACTGCACATGAGCTTGTTATAAACTGTTATTAGTGGAAAAGAAATTATTCTGGGCATTCATATAATTTGCATCCTGATAAAAAGCAGTGATGTGCCTCCTATTCCTCCTTTAGTTATCTAGCTACTATACAAAGTTCTGGCATTCCAACATCAGATAGAAACCAATTATGGAAAATTATATAACAAAAAGCACAAAACTTAAAAGGGTAAAAGATAAAGATTAAAACAAACAACAAAATCTCTCCAATATACTTGGGAATATTAAATAGCAAAAAAGCATCAACAATAAAAACTGAATTAAAATAATAAAATAATTACCAGGTATGTAATAATCAAAGTATGTAGCAAAGAATTAAAGGATACTACTATGAAGAAATTTAACATTCAGAAAACCCATATCTTAGAAAAAAAGTCATCTATACATTTTTGAATGCACTGGTATGTCTTATCTTTTCAAGAATCACCTAATAAATATTACCTTCAATTTGCCCTTTTTCTTTGGTTAAAATTTAATCTGCAATACTCAAACTAGAAATCTGTGTCTAGAAATGGATATTTAAAACTTAAGATATGCCCTGCATCTGGTCAGGAAGCAGTGAGAGCATATCATATACACACATCCATAAAGCACCAAACTTGAGAACACACAATGAACAAATATAACTTTCTTTTAAATAACAGAAAGGGAAACAAACCTCTGTTATAACCTCTGCTATATCTCAGCTCTCCTTGTCTTAACTTATACAACAGATAAAGAGTAGTTACACAGGCACCATATAACATAATGAATTCTTATCCTTATGAAACAATAAATTACTCACACTTACGCTAAATCAGTTGAGTGAAGACTAGAAAAGAAAAACTTCTGTGCAAGATCAAATTTATAGTCCATTAAAAGACTCAAATTCTAAGTATTACACCTTTATGCAATAAAGGCTTTAGATGGGGGCAGGTGGGGAAAAACACTTTCAAACAGTACACAGGCTGTTACTCCATATGTGTTTGCAGGACTATAATAAATGTTTTTAATCTATGAAACATCTGGGACTAAAAATCCCATTTATACTTTTTTTTTTTTTTTTAAGATGGAATACTTTTAAAGTGCATAGCATAGTTTCTATAATATAAATCTGAACAAAACTAACAGCATGGGTCTATCCTTCAGGCTTTTTCTAGGAGTATAAAATATGCAGAATCCTACCAGGCCATATTGCCATGGGCTGTGTTGTCAAGGTGACAGAGTAGCTCCAGGGTTTGAGTGTTGCTTGATGAATCATCAGGGGATTCATGACTGCCTGATTCCAATTCCTTCGGCATCCTCCAAACAGCAGCACATGTCATGACTTTAGTGTCTGAAGCTAAGCAACAGAGAATAATGTCAACAGATCATTGTATGGGAGACGTATTTCGTACACACTGCACCAACATTTACACAAATCTATAAGCAATGCACATCTGCTGTTTGAAATATTTAAAAATATAATACCGAGATGAATTCAAAGAATGCAGAATGTGGCTACAGACACAGACCTCAAGTTAGCAGTCAAGTTGCTGCAAAACTCCTAATTAGCACAATTTAATGTGTGTCTCCCTGAACAAAAGGAAAATTCAGTGCTCATGAAAACTCTTTGAGACACACATTTTCCAAGTTTCATTCCCCATACTAATGCTAATGAAAATGACCCACAAGTTACACTGCTTGATTCCTAAACAGTAAAGATACAGACATCATTTAAACATTTTCTTTTAACAGCTATCTTCAGTTTAATCCAGAGAACTGTCTCACATCCTTTATTACCTGTAACTGTTTATTGCAAAATTATGTTTCTCATGTAAGTACATGCCTCTAACCCCAGCAAATAAAAACGGCTTCCAAAAAAAGACGAACTGAACTAACATGCATATAGCCAAGTATTACAAGTTATGAAGAACAAGACAACTGTAGATTGAGGAGAAAATACCATACGGTCTGTGCACATATGGCATTGCCCATCACCCAATATAGCAATTTGTAGCAGTGCAGAATGGGAGGAGACCAGAGCAGCAGTGCATATGTTGATGCTGTTCCAGCCACTGGTCCCAGGTTCACTGAAGGTGAACGGGTTGGTGTGATCCACTCCAGCAGAAACAAAGGAACCAGTCACAGCCATGGTAAGCAAAAGCAGGGGAGTGACCGCCGGCTGTGAGATGAGCTAAATGAGAAGTCCAGAAGATAAGCAGCAAGGAAAGATACATTTTCTGTTCTGAGATAATTTTAGAGGCCTCTATCTGAAAGCACATTTTAGCTGATTTTAGTCAAGAGCATCTGATTATAGAGCCCTGAGCAATTGTGACCAGCTTCATCAGTGGAAAGGAAAATGGCAGTAACTGTAAGGAGAGTGTTTTCAAGGGGAGGGAAAGACACTGAAAAGGCCTTCTCAGGCTAAAATCGTAGCAATGGAGAAAAAACCAGGTATTACAAATATCACCAATCTGGATACTCTATATAGAAAAAAAGGCACCCAAACAACACAGAATAGGACGAAGAGTATCTGATATATATTAAGTCCTGAATACAAGAGTGTTTAAAATGCAGACATATTAAATAAAATAATAAAAAAAAAAGGTAGTTAGGTCAAACCTGTAGGAAAAAAAGGGGAAAAAAGGCCATTTCTGTGACAGAAAAGGGATAGGAGGAGGACTTTATATGAATTCAGAACACACAATCACTGGATATTTGAGTCAAATACAGTAAAAAGAGACCATACATCTAAAGATGATAGAAAATCCCTTATTTATTAACACTTAATTGAACTTGTGCTAATTGCAGAGCATGCTAACTAAACAGCTATTTCTGAATCATTTCAGGCAAATTGTTTACTCTAGATCCGCATGCCACTGAGAAAGAGAAGAAAGCAGCAGTGGATGGCTACCTTTCCTTGGCACGGGGCAAACCCACACACAGTGTCCTTTGTACACCATGCAAGTAATAAATAACTTAGAGTGCAATAAGAAGGGGAGATTTATCAAATGTTTCACTTCAATGTGACAGAACAGTAATGAACAGTGTCTGGTAGATTGTAAGTTCTAAAAGGTCTGTACCACGCATATAAAGCATTAGCTTTTCCACTATTATCAAGATCATGGCAGAGAACCATAGAAGCAAATCATGGAAAACAAACTACATGTTCATCAAGCCATCTTTCCTCTCCAGAACTCCACTGCAAATCTAAAGAGAATCTTAAAATGACACAAAGAAACTTAATATTTGGGAAAGAGAATAATAAAACTTAAAAAAGTGGCCTGCACAAAACACTTTTCAATGCACTGATAGGTCCTATCTTCCCCAAGAATTACCTAATAAAAACTACCTTTTTCTTTTTAGTTGAAATTTAACCAACAAAGTTTCAACTCGTAATCAGTGGTGAGATAAATTCTTAAAATTTACGGTACAATCTATGATATAATTAAAAACAAAGAATCAGCTATCATTTCTGAAGTAGTTTTGGGATGGAGGGGTGTGTTTTGGGTTTGCTTGGTTCAGAAGATTTTTTGATGTTTTTTGAGGATTTTTTTGTTGTTTCTGACAATCTAGCTAACAAAGAGAAATTTTTATGCAGCCAGATTTTGAAAAGGATCAGACTGATTTTAAGTACTGTTCAGTTTTGATAAATTTAAAATTACTCCTACTAGAATATATTTAAGTACAATGAGATTATGAAGGTCATCTTACATAGCAGGTGTCTGAATACAGAAACCAAAGAGGGCCTTTCCACTCTCATGTGTGACATATACAGAAATATCCAACACTGATCATTCATTATCCTGATTCTGTTTCAATTCAGACTTTTTATTTCATTTACAAAAATCTGCTGTTATTCCACTTTTCTTAAAATTCTCAGATAATTGTGACACTGCCTGTAAAATTTGCATAACCACCTCCTACACCATATTTTTTCTGAAAAGTTACAGCAGACCACATTCTTATGGTTTCAACATTTCTTGCAAGTAGATAGCTAGGTAGTCCCAAATTATGTCAAACTGTGGTTGGTAAAACTTGGAACACATGTATTAACATTTCTATGCCCTGCATCTGTTCAAGAAGCAGTGAGAACGTATCATATACACACACACATAAAGCAACAAACTTAAAAATATATAATGGATAAATTTACCTTTCTTCTGAATACCAGAAAGAAAAGAAAACAAATCCCTTTAATAAACTCCACAGTACTGGGCTCTCCTTTTCCTGCCTTAAGCAAGACAAATGAGTAGCTACACTGGCACCATATTATATGAATTCTCATCCTTAACAAATAATAAATTACTTCCACATAGGCCAAATCAGTTGAGGGAAGACTGAAAAACAAAGAGTGAAGTGCAATATCAAATTTATACTCCATAAAAAGATTGAAATTTCAAGTATTGCTGCCTTGCATGGCAAAGGTTTTACATGGAGGGAGGTGAGAAGAAACACATTCTCAAGACATCTTTCCTCTTACCACAGCACCACAATCTTAAGGACAGCCTTGAAATGACATTTTACCTTCTTAAGACTGGAATATTAGTTCCTTGCACAATTAGATTTCCAGACTGAAAAGCCTAAAACAACTAAACAAGCATTATTTTGAAGACTGAGGGTGTCGCCCTGAAAACTCAGCTTCTGAGCTTGCTGACATGGTTTTCTAAGGACTTTCCCAGGACAGTAACTGTAAACATAGATATGTGTACATTCTTTCTGTTACACATCTTGTGATGGGCATCTCTCATGGCCAGTGCAGTGAGAAAGTGTTATCCTGACCATCCAATCCCTGGCTGTGGTCAGAAGCCTATAAATCCTGGGAGGAAAAATAAACTCTCTTCCTTTCACCACACCTCGACCTGTGTCTGTGTGATCTATTCATCTTCAGCGGCAACGTGAGGGAGGCCAAAGCATAAGCATATATGTATGTGTACATAGAGAGACAGAAAATCCCCCAGAAACTTGATGTGATCCAGGCTCCTGTAACACTTTGGAGGTTTGAAAACTGAAGTACAAGTTGGTGCAGAATTTCATATGCAGAATTTTGTGCAAATCCATGCCTCTTTTACTTCACTGGAATGAGCGGTGAGAGATAAATTAAATTGCACATTAGAAAGGGATAATACTAAAAGCCAACAAACACGGAACTTCGACGCTCAGCACAGACATTATTCTCTGCTTTCAGCTGGGTTTGGTGATGCTGAGGGAAAGTGAAAGACCACCCTCCAGCTGCTGAATGTCCATCCATCTTGAACTGTATGTGCATTGCAAATATTCTAATTTTAAACTTTGGAGAAATTCTGGAATAAGATACATGGTTGAAATCTGGAGAAGAAAGACTATTCAGAGCACTACTAACTTCTCCTTGGACAGTTCTCACACTTTAGTAACTCTCAGATGTGTGAAACCAAAATGGAATTTCCACAGCCACCCAGAGAAGTAATTTTAAATATGGCAGGCCTTAAGGAAGGCTTAATTTACCTTTATATAAGGAACTTTTTAAAATATATAATTTTCTCCTTTGTAAAAGAGAGGTCAAATCTAAGTGCTGAGTTAAAGTGTCACTCTTCTGATAGATTAAGTGGAACTTTTTCTAGGTCACCATTCCTCTTAATCGAACAACCACTAGCTACAAAACTACCGAAATCCATAAACACAAACAGGAACTCTCACTAGACAGAAATCAAAGTCCCACAACAAGCTTCCCATGGCTACATGAAAAGCTCATTAACAGTATACAGTATTTGTGGCATTACCCATGTAGCCTTATGTCCCAAGTAATCACATGAAAATTTAAAAATCCAGTGTTACTAGGTAATTTCACAACCATCTCTGTAGTGCCACTCCTTATCTAGAATGCCTACAGGCAAAGAGAAGCTCCAGGTTTTCCCATCTTTAACTATCTTCACATCACATTACTGCACATATGCATAAAAAATGACAGTGTTTTTATCTACCAGCTCTCATTTTATCTCTTTAAAATGCTAAAAGACAAGTGTGAAACTAATATTTAAGTGGCAATGCCAGTTATTCTGTAAAAGAAAGAAAACCAAGCTCAACATATAGTGTCTCTATGCTGTGCTTCTACGCCTTCCTTAAAAGGAATGCCTCTTTTATATAGTTTGAAACCATTTTTGCATCCCTACTTCATACCTAAACAAGAATTTTTATTTATGTCACAGCACCAATGCAGAAGAGAATAGATAAGGTTTTGTTTAAGCTTTATCACTGAATGTATTAAGAAAAATGTTAAAGGTTTACTAAGCACTATTGAACTTTCATAGGGAATAAGTCAAAGCTTTTAAGAAGGATGTCTCGTATTCCTCACACATTGTTCACATAAAATGATCCAGAAATGAGACAATGAATCTTTGTCATATTTGTTCTTCCTCATTCAAAAGGGGGAAATATTTGCTCCTCCTCATCCCTTATCTAATTTATCATACATCTTCAGTATATCTTTTGCTACATATAGCTAAGGACGGAGCTAAATGTACTTGTTCCAACTGCAACAACCCTCTGTTAAGCACCATTTCTCCAAGTCCACCAATATTATCTCCTGGACACCAGAGTGACTGCACACAGTTTCATCTACCCAGTTCTGTTGAAATGATCCTGGCTTACAAACAAGCAAAGCAGAATTTAAGGAATAAACAAGTAATCCTATACTTTGACAGAACTGAATTAGGAAGCAACTATGCATGAAGTTGGTAGCAATAAGGGTACAGTAATCAAATGTAAGAAATAAACTTTGGTGAGTTCAAACTTTGTTGAATTCAGCCAAAGCCTAAGAGATAATAATGGCTATAGAACATGAGGCCATCTTTGGTGTCTACTTCACAAATGGAGCAAGTGAGAAAACCCTCTGCATGCAGACTACAATTTGCTAAGGGTCACAATGTGGTCAATCAATACCAATTTTCCCTGAAGCACGCAAAAGAACTGCTCAATGAGGACTATTTCCATGACAATTTTTAGCTTTATACTACCAGCTGGTTCCAACACAGAAAAAAAGGTAAAAGCTGTAGATTGGTGGGACATCCCATTTATCTTCCTCCAAACACTGTTCCCCTTGGAGAATTGCTCCAACTTAAATTAAGATAAAGAAATAAGCCTGGGGAAAAATTATCTGCCTGAAATTTAAAAATAACAGGAAGTTACTAACCAGAGTCCAGAAAGAAACACATCTGTAAGGTTAACTACAAGTACCTATTATTCTTTGATAGAGTTCCTTCATGCACAAGAAATCAATTCACTGCACTGCTGCTGCTGGAACACAGTAGACAGCAGACATTCCTTAAAAACTACACAATCACTTCTGGACTGGATACAAAAACAAATATCTATGGAAATAAGAACACTGCTGATTCCAGATGCAATCAAGTTGTTCAGGACACTGAAAGTCACTCCTGCTGTTGTAGAAAATTACCATTTTTTATGAACTGGTAGGTTTTTAAGCTAGAAGGGATAGCCTGGGCACTTCATACTGCTCTTGATTTTGCATCAGCAATTCCTATAGTTGAGGACTTGCAGAATGAAAGAAGTAAGCTTTGTAACATTTCCAGACTTAGACAGAAGAACCTAAAATTTTAAGTAATTCAAAATTATTATAAAGATTCCTTCAGAAAATAACACAGACTGCAAAAGTACAAAGAATAAAATTGAACATCAAATATCTTAAATTCTGTTTATAAAGTCTTCTTAATTTATTCCTTTTAATAAATAACAGCTTCAAAAAGGACTTAACATGAAACCTCAGTAAACATACTAAGAAACCAATTGATATCTGGACTGATTGATGTAGTAAATCAGAATAGCCAAATAAGAAATACACAGTCTAATTTGTCACCATAGAGAGTAAGGGCACTTACTTAGACCTCTATTTGGTTTTATATTATTATGAACAAAATATCATACTTGCTATGCTAGACCTGTGATTTTCCAATTGAAAACAACCCAGTAATTTCATTATTTTCTCATGCATTACTGAAATTCTCACTCCTCAAATATGTTTTTTGTAAGAGAGCTAGAGAAAGAAACTCTTCTACTTCAAAGTCTAGTGGTCTGAGTTTTAACCAAAGAAAAGTCCAGAATAATCTTCAAAGCAAACCAAGAAAATCCCCAACAAAACAAAAGGCAAAAAACCCCCACCTGAAATTACTTTAGAGAGACTTTAATCAAATATTACTAAAACAAATATGAAATACAAAAAATCCAAAGAGTATATGGAATATAAAAACACAACCCTCAATGGAAGTGTGGATACCAATCAATATTCTGCAGTTTCAGCAAACGAAGACTAAATACATTCAGAAACACACCATCTCTGTTCGCCTTGTGTGGAATAATGCAGATCTAGGACTTGCTAAAACTCAGTATTATTGCTCACCCTGTTCACTCACTGGAGCTGCTTCTCCAAAAGGGAAGCTATTATTACCTTTTGAAGGAAAAACAGATATTTGAAAAAAATAAAGGAGAAACTTATTTTAAGAGGAGTAATTAAAAACAATCTTTATTATTTCACAACAAAGTTTAAAACAATATTTTAAGAAGTTAGCACCCCTCTAGAAAGGTGTCACCTCTCAAGCAAACTGTTAAGAAGATATTACTATAATATAAAAGAAGTACAAGAAAAGAGTTTAAATGGACATTTAAGAAAAGCTACCACCTGCCCCTCTCACCCCTCCACTCTTATTCAACATATTCGAGTGGCTCCTAATCCGAATTATACAGGTTCCACATCAGACAACATTACAGTTCACTATTGTTCACTCATCCACCTGTCATGCTTCTGGCATTACTTGCTGAATAAAACCCGCCATGTTGCTGCAGTCCTGAACTGTCAGAAGCTTCCAGCAGACCAGGTATAGGTCCTCCATAGTAATACCACTTTACACACCACTTTAATCTTTGCATTCAATCATTCTTTATGGTCTTTCCTAATGAAACACACAATATATCACCCTTGATTGTTCTTCCTTCTCCCAAATTCCAGCCAATTATTGTTAGCTTCCCAGTCTCTTTTTGAATAATTCCAAAATACATTTTATATACATTTTATAAATACACCAGTAATTTAATATTTTAAAATTAATTCTTGATCATCATTAGCTATACACACCTGACTGTACTATCTACAGGAATGATGTTTTCATATTACTTTTTGCTGTCATTCTACTTTGTTCCCATGTGCTTAACCTTGAAACCTGGATGACAATGCTTCCTACATCACTGCCTGCAGACATTCACATTGAAGCTGGAGGAGCTGAAGTATCAGTGCCTGACAGGGTTTGCTCTTTGATCAGCTCAGGTGGTGCAAAGCCAGCTGTCTGCAGTTATTCTGTTGCCCAGGGAACAACAACTGAAGTGTGTACTTCCTAAATCTGCACAGGAGGTCCTTCTGCAGCATTGCCACAGCAGCTCGTGCTGTGCAAGGCTGAAGTGGTGAAGCTGCTATAGCTACAGCCCAGCTGGTGCCCATTAGTGCTCTCGGTATGACAGGAACAAGCAGCTAGTGCTCAGAACCCTCCTCCCCTTCACTGACAAACAGCACTCTTCTTTACCAATCAATGTGAACATCATTCTTCAAGTTTAATAGAATTAAGAAATAAAAACAAAATTACTCAGGTATGCATATTTTGTTTTTAAAAAGAATATGCTTTTCAGCCTTTTTAATCAATTAATTTTAAAAAATAAACTGTATTCTGTATATTCAACATCATGTCCTTCACAGGCAAAAAAAAAAAGGGGGGAAACAGACCATTCATTTTCTGGGCTAGTAGCTTCATCTTTTGTCCTAAGAGCCTGTGTAGTCTTTTATTTTACATTTTTTCTGAAATACAGAGAGTGAGATATATATAGGAATAAAGAGTACTGGCAGTTTAATTTTTCTTTCCATTTCTTAAATGCACTTTTCAGCTACCAAAAACCAGGCATTGATTTTCAAAAAAAACCCAAAAAAAAACCCAAAAAGCCACAAACCCCACCCCTCCACAAAAGAAACAAGAAAAAAAAACCAACAACCAAACATGGTTTCCACAACACATGGAAACACAGCAGCTCACTTTTCATCTTAATAGTGTATGTTAGCATTGTATATACTGATGTCCAAGGAGGTTTTAAAAACCTCACCTGCTGCAGATAGAACAATCTAGGAGTATGCAAAGGCATGGGGTATGACATGGAGAGACAGGTAAATCTGTCATTTTCTATTGAAGAACAGGAGACACTGTGCAGAAATCAGGCAGTCAAATTGGAAAAGGCATAATTTGCACTGATTTTAGGCTGACGCTTCTTATGCTATTCCAAGGTGATTTGAGACAATGTTGCAGCACAGACCTTTTTTGATTATATCCTCTGCAGACATACACATGTTTGAGGGAAGTCAAAATCCACTGATTGCACTGGAACTCTGCTATATGGGGATGGCCCAAGCAAAGATCTGCAACCACTGCTATACTGGTGAGCTGAACTCTACTCTTCAGGCAGAATTTGGCTGCAATAACGTAAAAGCTGCAACAGCAGTGAGAGGCACACAAGCAAAAAGGTATTGGCTGGCCATATAAAAATCATCTGTGAGATTTAACTCTGTGCTGAAGAAAGCTGTGCAGTACACCCATAAAACTTAATGGGGGATATTTACATGTTGGCTTCCATTATCACAAAGGTGAGTGGAGCTGAACAGCATTGTCCACACTGCTACTTTTACACACACAATAGTTGTCGCATGGAGGCAACTCATTTTCATCACCAACAAAACCATGGCAGCTGTCACTGAAATAAGATTAAATTAAACCAATACACTTAAGTTCCCACTTGATATTTCATAAAGTATTAAAAACTGTACTCCTTAACCAGTTGATGGGAACTGCACACCACTTATCCACCTGTTGAATCGGGAGCCTTAATAGACAGTTACATATTCAAGAATATATCTAAATAACCTCAAGCATTCCCACTCTACATCATAGGAGTTCCAAAGACAAATATAACTTTTGTAATAAGTCTACCTCAAGCAGGACAAATGCCACTCCATCCAACATGAGCAGTTTACATGGCTGCCTCAAGCTTGACGAACCAAGTTCTAACCACCAGCTCAACTGGAAAAGGTAGGTTCACTACCCCTTATATCATCCTTGCATAGTCTCCACTTGGTACTTCCCCCCAACAGAAATCCAGATATGTGGCCACAACCAACACACACAAAATTTCTTCCAGCAATAACTTGGGATTCAAAGCTTAGATCTTGGGATCATAATCTGCCTGTATCTTTACATTAACTGGACAATTTGGGAAGCTAGCTTCCAGATGTGCTCACACATCAAGCAAAAGTAATTAATAGAAGAAAATAAACATCTACCAGCTGGATACACTATTTTGAGATACATTCTGTTTTCCGTTCATTAGATCAGTTACAAATACTACAATATGAAAGGTATTCTTATTAATACAAGAAAAATGTGGTTGGGATTTTTTGTAATTCAAGGTATCAACAACTAGCACATCAAAAGGTCTAGAGAAAGAAAAAGACTGAATATTGCCATATGCTAGTCAGTAGTTTTCTCAACTTGAGACATTCAAACAATACATCATGTCGTTAGTTGGCTGCTAACTATGCAGTTCTCATTTGTTTATACCTCAGAAACACTCACAGGAGAGAAACCTCACCGCATTTTTTTATTAGAACTCAAGTGGAGAAAGATATATAGCTCATTTCAAAAAGGCTTATAATCTAGAAAAACAATTATGAAAACATAACCAAATAGAAACAAACCCAGAAATACCATGGTGGTCAAATCTTCAGCTCAGGTATGGGATACAATTCCTTTCTAGTACTGACCAAGTACACCTTATGTTTATTTCAAATGCAGAATCTTATTGGTGTGTACAATCTTGCTGGGATTAGAGGTATGGATCTTTAGGAGGGAGGGACCAGGAAGGTGACAAGAGAGAATCACCCTTTATGAACATCAGCAACTAGACTGCATAGAGCTCCCAGCTCCAATGAGAGATTATGGTTTAGGATTAGAAGGTAGACTAAAGTGGCAACAACATAGTTGGTGTCTGCTAGAAGGACGGAACAAAGGATAGCCCTACCTTCTGACAATAAGAAGGAGTTTCATATTTATAGTCTTGGTCCTTGTGTAGGACTTTAATAAACTCAGTGTCCAGTGGAGGGGTCTTTGCTGTCCTCAGCATTGAGGGATCCCAGGCTACCAAGACCAGTGGGAAAGTCAAGTTTGGGAATATTTAAAGAAATTGGATCCTAGTAATGCACTCACAAGAACTGAGGAATGGCCAGTATATTTATGAGGCCAGTTTAAATTAACTTTGAAAGGTCATGGTGCTGGAGAGAGGTTCCTGAGGACTTTGAGAAAATAAATGGCATTGCTACATTTAAAATGGACAAAAAGGTTCTATACACTAGTCAGTCTCCCCCTTAATCCCCCAGGAGGGTGACAGATTTAGAAAATCTGAAAAATATTTCTAAACATGAGGTGACTGGGACTAGTCAGCACATATTTATGAAGCAGATATCATGTCTGAAAAATATGATTGTGTTCTGCAGTGAAAATTAAATTAAAAACAGGCTTGGTAAAAATGGGAAGAGCAGCTGATGTTATTTACTTTTAACAAGCCTTTGGTCCATAACATCCTCACAGGCAAACTGAAGACAGGAGGGCTTGTTGCACTGAGGGTAGCTGCGACAAACCTTAGGTCCCATGATTTCAGGGCAGAGGGTGGCAGAAAAATAAACAGGAGTGGGAGCAATAGTTGGCACTAGGAAAATAACACTTAAATAAGCAATAAAAGAAAATACGGAAAATGCCCAAAATCTGAACTGCAATAACCATGGAGAGATCTCCTTGGGGGTGACCAACCAAAGACAAGAACAAAGGAAGGCACAATGATATATAACCTTAGGGAACAAACATTCTAGTAGCCTGACCATATAGGGAACAACGTTACCCAGTCCATAACTGACACGTAACTTATTTAACACAATAACAGAGGGGTATTTTGGGAAAGACTTCTAACTCAAATTAAACATTCCCACAGCTTCAGATAGATTGCTCTTCAGAGGCAATAGTCAGCTGGCTTGTGTCCCTGGCCAGGTTGAACTCCATAAGGGCTGGGTTCAAAACTGGTGGAACTGCCATTCTCAAAGGTTGTGATCAGTGACATAAAAGTCATCTGAAGCCAGTCACTACTGCTGTGTATCAGGGGCTGGCAATGTGGCCAGCACTGTTCATCTTCATTAATGACCTCAGGGAACATCAGCGGGACAGAAACAGGCTGGAGAAACAGACCAACAGGAACCTCGAAGTTTAACAATGCTCTGCAGAAAGGGCCCTGAAGGTCGTGGTGACAGTAATTTGAGTGTAAGGAACAGTGGAGAAATGCTGTTAGTCTACTAGATGGCATGTGTACTCACAGTGGATATCATAAAACTATGCTGAGCTGCAAAACAGTCTTCACAGTATCAAAAGAGACAAAATATTAACCTTGAATCTCATACCTCCTGTAGCTCTGTCAGTCAAATTGCTGCAGTAGCAAAAATATTTATGTCTAATGGTCAGAAACATTTTTTTGTTTGCTGGCACATAAAAAAAAAACCTCATGAAAGAGAATTAAGGTTGCAAAATATCACCCAGAAAAAGGAGAAAAATCTCAAATTAAAATAGTCCTCAAAACATTTTAACATGGCTTCATATGAGGACTTGCAGATAATAGAATATGCTACAGAATCGATGTCATCAGATAACTAAAATGTCTCAAGATTTGCTAGTTTATAAATATAATTTTGCTAACTATTTAAGATATTGCTAGTACTTGAATTGTGATCTTGATAAGTCAGCAAGAGGGGAAAAAATAAAAAATAAATAAATAAGAAATAATCTTTATCATTGTCTTAAGGGTATGAAGCAAGAGACACTCCCTCAGCTTCTCCAGCTTTCCAAGAAGGATGGGATAATGGAAAATGAAAGCAGGCTACCTTTTCATGGTAGAAAGAAGGTCACAAAATATGGAATGCAAAAAAAGGTGAGATTACAAGATGTCCTAACATTTACTGGAAGGAACTTGCACAGTATACTTGGCTTCACTTGCATTATTCTGGAATAACTCTGAAGTCTAGTCCAAAACTAGTCTAATACAGAGAAAAACAAGCCTTTAACTTTCACTTATGTCACAAACTCATTGGACAAAAATGCTTAGACACAAACTGTAAGAATTTACATGTTTCCGAAAAATGTTATTTACCCCTACAATAGCATTGACTGGAGATGGCAAAAGAACTCATTGTCTTGCAGTTTTTTATATTAGTTCAGACCAATATTTGAAAATAGAGTTTAAAACCTATTTCAAATTAGAGCTAGAAAAACACTTCTTTTGTTCTAAGCCAAAAAAAAAAAAAGGGAAGAGAATAAAACCTTCTAACAGTGAAAGAAAGAGCAGTCTGATAATTCAAGAGATTATTCCTCAGTGACAGCACTAACTCAGAAGCATTTTATCCATTTTCTGCATTTAAAGCACTCTTTTCTGACCATTCTGTAATACTTGAATTTCTGTCATTTTCTCTCCTCCCTCTTCTGACACTCATTCTCTTTTGCTTCATACCAAAAATGTTGCAATTATCCTGATAATCGCTGTCAAATAAAGATGAAATCCTAAATCAAGGGATAACAAGGATCTGTGCTTCAAGTTAACTATATTATACATGGTCCATGGTCCCACAGTTTTTACTATGCATTGGCTCTTACACACTGGCTGAGACACTACTCAGTTTGACTACTCCTACAGCAGTCTCACATACAAGTAAGATCTTAGCACAGACTATGGTAAGACAACTATGTTACCTCTCATTTGGATAGAACTCAATATATATCTATGCATAGAGACATTCAAATTTGAACACAATTAACATTAAACAATTTCTCAATCTGTTCATCACTTGTTTAGCATTTTTTTACCATTTCACTTAAAACCTTACAGCAAGGTACTTGTAAAGGAACACAGATTACAAATAACAGCTAAAATTCCTAGGAAAAAAGCATTAAAAGAACATTAGGAGAACACCAAGGACATTTGTTTCCTCCTTCAAACTATGGGAATAAATCTTTTTCTGTACATCCCACCACTGCTGCTGAGAAGAGGGAATATTTAAAGATGCATTCCACTTCTGTGCCTATTTTAATGACTCTAGCATATCCCATGGCTGTACCAATGATTTCCCTACACAGAGTCCTTTCATTACAGCAAAGCAAAAGTGTCACCTGCTGTCTTTAATACTAAGCAGATGAAGCATCACCAGCAGCATTATTTCCAGTATCCTTACTGATGAATTTCTCTGCAGAAAAGTTTTTTAATACACGAGCTCACTGTGTGTAGTGCAATGCACCAGACAGCCATAACTCATTGTTGATTTATTGTTTTGAAATAATGGATTTTAAAGGCAAATTATTTTCAACAAAATTAAACACTAGTTTTGTGTTTGCATGCTCTAGATCTACAAATGCAAGCTATTTGTATGAAGTCTTCATAACCACCGCACCAGGACACCTATCTTGTTTGAAAAAATCCAAGTGAGAACCAGGATGTGTGCGCAACCATGCCTGCCTGCATGTGGAAATCTGCAGGTAACAGTTTTGTCCAGTCACACTTCCTTTTGCCCTCTGGTGGCTTTCTATGTCCCTACATGAAACAGAAGTGCAAAACCTATTTGTGTAGGAGTTTAAAAATACATTTGAACTGGGACAATAAATGAGTTTCCACATATGTTTCTACAAATCTGAATAAGAATTTAAATTCTTAGGAGAAGCAGGGGCAAGCACAAATACAAAAGATGACAGCAACATAGAAACTTACTAATTATGCTTTTAAATTTAGATTAGATAGAGACTCTGCTTTTAAATTTAGTTTTACCTCTTCCTAATGAAAGGAATTAATCTAGCTTTATCTTATGGATTTAAAATAAAGATTTATCTAAAAGGCTAAAGTTAAAACCAGAGGAGGCATTCCACTATAAGCTCCTGAAACAGCATTATTAGTGTAACACTGTCAACTACTAGTCTTGCAGACCTGACACTTTAAGGTAATTTCATGACATGCAAAAGGTGAGAATAGAAGGACTCAAAAGATGAGCTCCTTTGTTTACAAAAGTTAGTTAATGCATGTAGAGAAAAACAGTTCAAACCATCCCAACATGATGCTGTACTCTAAAGTGGTAGTTACAGTTCAGGAACAGCTCTTGATATTAAGACTGACAGTTTTCTGAGCCTTATGTGCAGCAGTATATGAGGAAATCGGCAAAACATCAGCATCCTTACAAAGGGCACAGAGAACAAAAGAGAAGTGATTGTTTCACAGCCCCATGAAAACCTTATCAGGTTTTCTATGAACTCAGAAATCACCAAGCTGGCAAACAACTGCAGTTCATGATCTAATTCAGCATTTGGTATCCGAAAGCAGATAGAAAAAAAGAATCTTCTTCAGAAGAAAGAACTAGTACAAGTTAAGACAATTGTCATTGCTAGAAATTTAATCTTGCCTCAATGAATGCATGCACCTAATACCAATAATTAAACATTCTCTTCAAATTCAGTAGCTTGAAGCTTTCACTTTAATTCACCAAGATTCTTTGAAGACAAACCTACAACACCTACTAATCCTTATCACAACAAAACCACCCCATAGCACAGACACTATAAAAATGCTATACGAAAAAGAATAACTGTTGCAAAATATCCTCTTCTCTAGAAGGCTGAAATTATCTCTAAAATGATTATTCTTAATTTTGTGGGAAAAGCTACACAACAGAACCACTGTATTATTGAGATCAGTAGAACAGAAATTCTTGACCAGATCTTCATACCATAATTTATTTCATATACATCTTTATCATGTCTTTCATCTAATTTTTGAAGTACTTGCATGTTTCCCTTCAATACATTTTCCAAAACAGTCTGTATTTATAGTAGTCTGTAATGGAGAACAATGACAAGTATTTTATTTTTTGGCAACTTAAAATAATGTCAGGTACAGGTCTCCAGCTCTGAGGCCAGAAAGCACAATCAAACTGAATTTTTTTGCAGGCTAAGTTAAAAGAAGGGGGCTATAGTCCAATTAACCATGAATTTCTTGGGCTATATCTGGGCATCATTGAAAGTACCTTGTAATTTGGCCCACACCAAAACTGCTCAGGGGGTACCCTCACAGTTTAACAGTAGGGTTTACTCCAAGTCAGTCCCTAGGTCAATGCCATGGCCCTGTTCCAAGTTATTAAAATACATATATAACCTTTTATTATTTTACTCTACAGGTCACAGTTTCCAGCAAAAATTGTCATTATAGCAATATTACTGAAAAAAACCAACAAAAAAAGCCCCCAACAAACAGGCAATCAGCTGACTGATACCAAAACCTGGTTATTGAACATTAAGACTTCCACAGCCAGCAGGTTCTATCTCTCAAAAATCAGTAGGTAAGGGTTGTTTTCTTCTTAAATTGTTTTCAGTGTTGATACAGCTCACACACACATGTTCTACATCTGCTTCCACCCTACCTGACATCATTAGAGTAAATCATTACAAACAGACTTTAATGCTGTTATTTTTATCACCTATATTGTGACATACTAATTTTCAGGTTTTCAATTACATAAAAGTACTCTTGTGGTCATGAAAACACCCTTGCAACCCAATTCACAATTGCATAAACAATCAGCATAATCATTCTGTTTAGTTTGCTGGCACAGTTTGAAGCAGCTAAAAGAGAAGCTGAAGTCTCTAGACCACTGTTCATCTTACAGCAACGTCAAAACTACAAGTTAGATCCAACAATATACGACTTCGCAAATTATTTCACTGATCCTTCCAGCAAAAGCCACAGAAAGGAAGAAAAACAAGGTCTCAGGAAAACAGCATAAGTTGCCACAGATAAAAAAGAAACAAAATGCAAACCAAAAAATTTAAATCAAAACTCAAAACATGCAGACATTTAACCACAACAACAGATTTTTGTATTGACAGACATTAAATGTCTGCTAACACCTAAGGGCCATATCTTATCTCTAACATTTCACCAGCCTCCCACAGAACTGATTGCCCAAAAGCTATTTTACCACTTCGTACTGTCTTGTGTTTTCGTATATCCCTGAATTGGTTTTGGGATCTCCTTCCTCAGGATCCCCTTATTCCTCCAACTCTACCATTGCCTTAATTTCCTTTACTTTTGCCCCTCCATGCATATCCTTCCCCTGCACCCAGGGGATATGCTGAAGTAGCTGCATACAATAACATCCTGAAAATTCACATCTGCAGTAATGGAGACCACTACCTAGATCCAACTGGAGGTTCAGCAGGCAAACTATTTTCCATCTATGCAGACTTTTCAGTCTGGATCATTTTTCTATTTCCTTCCCTTTATGTCCCCATCATGTCACAAAAACCCACCAGCAGTTTACCTTAACCCTTGATTTCTCAATTTTACCACCTCAAAGTATCTGTAGAACATCTGACAGAAAACAGTAACAACCCAAGCAGCTGGCCTTACACAGTATCAAAATCCAAACAAGCCACTAGCTTCTTTGCTGACATGCTAAGTAGATTCATCTGTATCTCAGAGCAATGCATAAATCTGGGGATTAATTCTATCTTATGGGATATAATGAAAGCTATATTCAGGTTTTGCAAATAATGCTGTATAAGCTATAATTAAATTTATAAAATATTGTATTAGAATGGCAGCTTTCCCCAAATTTATCACCATGATCATTCATTTCAATGTGGTCCACGAAGACCAAATCCAAGAGTCACTTGGAAAGAAGAAATCCATTGCTGGCAAAAAGCTGCACAACTCATTAAATAGCTTACAGAAAAATCCTCTTGAATTCCCCATTCCTTTAATAATATAGTTGAAGTTTACTTTGTAAGTCCACAGGAAATCGTCTGCCTCCATTTTAATAGTGTCCTAAAACAGCAGGTGAGAGACAGGGAGGGATGTATAAAAAAGGCAACAGATTAAAAAGAAGTTCTGTGTGAAACAAAGGAAATGCAAGGCATGACTCCCCCCAGCCCCCAAACCCACAAACAACCTGCACCTACCACTGCACATCCACCTAACTCAGATTTTTTTCAAACACCTCATGAAAGTGTATGATAAACTGGAATGACAAAAAGGGTATCAATGTATTTCCAAGTATTACCCAACATCATGTTAATTATATCAATGCAGGGATCCAAATTTTTTCAACCATTTCTAGAGCTGAGGCTTCCATTACCTACTTTACACACAAAAATCATTAGACACACCCTAGTCTGTTGACTGTTGGTATTTCTTGTTGCCTCAGAACACAAATAAAAGTCCATGAAATGGCCTCCTGAATTCCCTTCCTGAAACTTGAGCAATAGTACGACTGTATACAGATAATTTTCCAATGGAGTCTTACACTTTGTCAGGTCTCCACTGTTCTAGTTCTCAAGTGACTCCTCTTTAGTGTGATTTACAAGGTTTTGGCATTTCAGTTTTTCACAATGAAAAAATTATCCTACAGTAGGCTAGGATGCTCTTCTGAAAAATGAAGCAAGCTTCTTTCAAACTTGCAATACGAATACACACGTGAAATGATTTTCCCCTTAGCAGTTGAAGAAAGTGCTTGGTTACTTACCAACTTCTTGAAGACTAATTTATCTTCATTTTAAAACTTATTATATTTAGTGTACCATTATTCTCATTGGTTCATATTATTATTTGGATGGTACGTTCTTGACCCTCAACCCTCACCTTAATTCTTCTTTTCTGATATTTAAATGTGCATTTCTACTAAGAAATGCTGTGGTCTCCTTACTTACTTTGTCACCTTACTTCTTCACTTTTTGGAAGTGCCACTCCTGTCCCATTTTAATTTAATGAAAGTAATAAAAAAGCGAATAGTTAACTGACTACAACTAGTCAGAACAGCAAAAAAGAAGAAAGGTCTAAAGTTCCTAGTATTTGTTCTGACAGGGATTTTCCACTAAATGCAGAACCCTCCATTTTAATTCTGGGCTAATGTAAAGCAAACTATATGATTTCTGCTTTGCTGAGCATAACTTTAGGATATTAATAAGTATCATAGACAAATAAGCACAAGTAAATTTTCAGAGATTAGGCATTAAACAAATTACAATGCAACTGCAGCACTCTAGCTTACTGTCACTGTTATTATCATCACCCAAGAACCATCACTAAATTCTGCTGTTCTCTCAAGAATCCAACCCTTTAGTTTTTTAAAGTCTAATCTGTCTCATACTGAACTTTAACAATGTAACTTCTAAAGCTAGAAGATTACCAAAATCATTTCTGCCCTTGATTTTTACCTACTTCAGAGCTATCAGTAACAATCTTGTTCTCTAAGAGGAAAAAAACCCCACACCCCTGTTTTAATTCAGTTGATTTGCTGTAGCAAAAGAGAAAAATGATGCATCAACATGTCACAAACCTAATAGTGCATAAGTTCTTCTGGATACTTCAGATACTAATTCTACAAAGCCTTCTTCCCCTGTCCCCAAGATATTTCGACTATAATCCTTCTTTTCTCCTCTTATATTTAGCTTCTTTCATACCTTTATGCACTTTCTCCCTTCAGTTAGGGAATCTGTGATAAAATACAACAGTCCTAATTCTCACATTAGGACTGTTGTAATTCAAACATCAGATAGCTGCCAACCACATTTGCAAAAGGAGGAGCTATTTCTCAGTGTCTCCTCAAGACACACCTTGTCTCTTAGCAGCGCCAGTTACACTGCAATGGTCTAAATACATTTCTAGCACACAATACTGGTAAGTTAGAAATGTTTAGCACAGGCAAGTGCTGTGCCTTCAGCATAGTAAATTCCTGATCATTTTTGGAGGTTAGACAGGATTATACACAAGTAGTAAGCCTATTACTTAATAATAAAATCATCTTCCTATAACATCAGTTGTAACAGTATAAAATTTCCTAAGTGTCATATTCATGATTGGTGGTGGGGGAGATCACTAAAATCGAGGCAGGAACTGAGTCTAATAAGTTCTCCCTTTTTAATTATGTGATTAAGTCAGTATTTTTGAAGGGTGCACATGAGGAGAGATGGAAAAATAGTTCCACAATTTTTTATTTATGACAAAATGTCCTAGAAAATTGAATTTCTGGTAAATATCCAAAGACACAATTATTCCAATGCTACTGGAACCACTGTTATTCTAGTTAATATCATAATTGAGAATGCATCATTAATAAAGCCTTGTATTTTTTCAATGTTAAAATTAGACAAAGTTGTAAATACTGATGCTAACAAAAAAAGGCGGTTTCCTTTATTTTGACTTCAAAGTCAGGAAGGCATTTGCCTTTTTAAAACCTAGTTGTACAATGATACTCTACTAAAAGATAATGAACAAAGAATACAGTGCACCGTTTATTTTACCTTTACTGACTGTTTAGAGACTACAGTTCCCAAATTGCATATTCAGCAAGGATTTATTTTTTTCCATGACTTTTTGTGAACAAGAAAGTTATCTAAGCCATCTTATTTTTACTTTCTAAGAGATGTTCTTTTCTTGAAAGCATAGAATTTAAAGATATGCAGAATCATTGTTAGTAAATATTCTGATGGGCTTTATGTAAAAGAGTAGTGAAGCCAAAAATACGAGTGGAGAGTCTGCATCCAATCATCAAAATGTGCTATACTTGGCCATTTTTACATATTTTGCCTAGAGTTTCTAAAAGCAAAAGCTCGTCTCAAAACAATAACGGAATTGTGTTTGCTGCAGGTTTAGCTATTTATGGGCAAATAATCTGATTTTATCAAAAGTAAGCACTTAAAGAAAATAATCCAGTGCACAAGGAAATTATTTTTTTACTGCTATAGAAGCATACCTATTATGACTCATGAGTACATGACTTTGCTCTTCACAATGTGTAATAATAATTATATAAATAAATACATTTTAAGTTATACACCTTTATGCCTCTTTCACTTACAAGTAAAGGACAGGTCAAAATATTTCATATATCCATGAAGGCAGAAAAAAAAAAAAAATCATGCTTCCAGAGAGTGATAGGGGTTGTTTCTACTACTGAATGAGGTTTCCTACCTGTATGATTCAGGAGAAAATAACCCATACACATTTACATATCCACACATATGGAAAAAAAGTTTCAGATCTAAGCATGATGGTGTGGGATTTTACAGAAGTAGTTAAAATATCGTCTTTGAAATATAAAGCAAACAAACAAAAAACCTCACAAAAAAACCAAAAACAAAATGCAAACCAAATGTAGAAACTTCCCCATAAAAGAGGATTTTTGGAGTTTTGATTAAGACTTCTGGTATGTCAATTCAAGGCATCTCTCAACCAGAATAGTCAAAACTTCCAAGCATTATTACATCAGCACTCTTCTCAAACACACAGAGATGGCTTAAACTTTCTATTTGAACCTTGACCCCAGAAATAACCTATTGTTACCAGCTGAATGCACACACCCATTTCCCATATGGAATTCTTAGCACTCAGCAGAAATTAACAGAAAGCTCTGCATATTACATTATTTTGCTAAGTTTTTCCCCCTCATGAGAAAAGAGAAGCAAACACCAGCACCTCATTTGTATTTCAAAACATAGATCATGATTGCTGGTGTCATCTGTGACTCTCAGGCAGTAGTATTAAGTATCAAGTAGTTAAGTAAAAGAGTAAACAAGTCTTAATGTCTCAATAACATAAAAGGGGATGATAACAACTGGATACTGTGGAAAGATTTTTCACTGCATTTGAAAAAAAAAATTATATTCCTCAGACTTCCTATATAAAAATCAAAGATCTGGAGAGCAGTGACAAAGTGCTATTCTATTTGCACCTACTGCATCTTTTTTTCATACCTCAGCTATGGTAACTCTTTGCAAATGTGAGAGCAAAAGAAAACTCGTATCTTTCCCAATATAAAGGAGGAAATTTCACCCTATTCCATTAGCTAGGAAATGTACATAATTCCACTTCAATGCCACATTTTATCACTTTTTTAAGCAACTTCAAAAAATAGCTATTAGTAACTTAAAAAACCAGCTAATAATAAATGCCACACATCACATTTCTCCAATCTCCCAGCTTCAACAACATTGAAGTCTTGACAGAAACGCTGGGTCCAGACACAAGATGGGCACAATACTTACAGGTGTTCCCAAAAGCATCATTTGACTTGAAGTTCAATAAGAAAATGAGTTGAGTCTTTTTAAAACAACAAAAAAATGCAATACATTCAGTGTTGTAAAGGTTTTGATTGCTTAATTTGGATGCATTGCTACTTGAAATGAGTTATCTGCTGAACTCAGTATTCCTTATTAAAGAACCCCACATTGTGTGCTTTCAGTTCTGTACACTGCTATTTAGAGTCAGTAATCACCATTTGAGAATGAGATCTTGTTCTCTGCAGAATGTTACCTGATGATAATTCTAAAGTAAGATGCATGAAGAATAAACAACTGAGCTTAATATTAAGAAAGCAGATAAACTAAAACACAAATAATCTGGAACAGAAAACATTCATATGTTTTATTAGGTCCAATAAAGGAAATTGGAAATCTCACAGAAAGGCTCTCAACCAAAACGCCCACAATAATTTCAATGGAAAAATCTATTTAACTTATCTTCTATCATTGGTTTTAAAAAATCACCTACAATTTCTGAAAGAAATTAAAATTTTAGCAGTTTTATTTCAATCCAAAAGAATTAGGAGAACTAAGCAATCTTGGAATCCTCTCCCATAATACAACCAGAAGGCTGAACAGCAGGAACACACATCTCTACAACTATTCACAGATGTACAAAGCCTGAAACTTACTCCTTAATTTTTATACTCTTGGACTGTATTTCCATGAAAGAACAGAGTACTATTTACTAGAAGAAGTAATATTTTTTTCAATTGACACATCAGATTTCTTGTCAGAGAGAAAAATCATCCCCTTGCCCAAGTGATGCAAGTGGAGTTTTCAAGCCTCATGACAGAAAATCTTCACACTTGCCTCACTCAGGAATTGCACAGGGATCCTTAATCTCAATAACTGTGCACTTACAGTAAGGTTAGACAAAGAACATTCCTACTGAGGAAATAGATAAGAAGCTGTAGCCCTCTGTGGGCATACCTGCATTTCACATATGAAAAATGGCACATACAAAGTTCAGATGCAGTTTTAAGTACAGCTTGATGCCAACATATTCTGAAAGACATTTACTTGCACTTTCAAAAATAAACATATAAACCAAGAAAAATGATGCTCAAAGTAACAGGAATATATTTTATTTGCCATGCTTTGCATTCATCAGCCAAGCATAAGGTTTAGTTTGCTGATTTTCTTAACATGAATGCAGAAGTTGACTTCTAACCAATACAACATAAGGATATGACACAAATGAGGTATAGGTAAAAGTGTTGTAGATTATTTTAGAAATGTTTGTGGTGATAATTCCAACTGAAGATGTCTACACACAGCTAGAGGTTTGAATGTAACACATTCAAAAATATCAAAACACTTGTATAAATTGAGCGTATTTAAAAAGGACTTACTTTTATTGTAGCAGGTTGCTAGTACACCTTTATCTGCAGGACTTGTACTAATGTGCCAAATTTCACCCACTTGATGAAGGAGAACATTTTTGTTTATAATGTTATTTTCATCATCAAAATCTATGATGTGAATCTGAAAATACAATAAAATAGAACGTTAGGGTTTCAAATGTTTTCCTGTGGGTCTTAATTATATGCAATGACTATATAGAACAATTTAATGAGATTTTTATAACCAATATCTAGTTTAATTAATTGTTTTACTAACAATTTACTATATCGTTGATTTCATGCAGGATTAACTTTTCTAGGAAAACACAAGCAGCTTCCCTGTTTGAGGAAATACCATACTTATTCTCAATTTTCAACTTAAAGCTTGAAGGTGATTTTTCATTTTATGGCTAATAGTAAATAAGCCATGAATTACAATTCAATACTTCTTACAGAAATAAACAAAAATAACAACATTACAATCCTTAGTCTAAATGCACCAATTCTGTATCCAAATCAAACCACCTATAAAGAAAGAAGGAGAAAGGGAAAGGACTTCTCTTTGAAGCAAGTACTTTACACTCAGTAAGAAACTTGTTGAGAGTTCACTTTAACAGTCACATATCTTTACCAAGATACAGATCTAATCTTTTCATACTATATGGAAACAAAGTATTGAAATACAAAGAAAAACAGTAATATTTAAATATACAGATAATATTTTTAAAAGCCAGAACTAAGCTTGCTTTTTATTTTTTTCATTTTTGTTTGCTGCAGGTTTCTTTGATATGTTTTTTGGTTTTTTTAATAGGTCTACATTTCTATCATTTTTCCCTCCCTTTTTTTAGTTATCTGTTTTTCTATAGTTGCCACAGAAATACAAGAAATTCCGGAAGATTTTAGCCTAGCACAACATACAGAAGGAATTTTACTCACCGTACTAATTCCCCAAAGCTCGACAGTGGACAGATAAATTTAGAAGACTAACAAATTTTGAAGAAATGTAAAAAAAAAAATTAAAGAAATGTCACTAAAAATTAATTTTCAAAGTTGGGTGAACAATGAAGAGGCAAAAAAAGCCAAGAGTTCTCCTATTATGACTGAATGAAGTTTACTAAATTAACCACTGAAACTGCAAAATCTTAACTATACAGAAGTACAGAAGATTTTCTTAGACTACAGAAACTGCAATATAGGCCTCAACTTCATCTAAACACCATTATTTTTAAGGGGATGACTTTACACGTTACCTTTTTCTTTACTGCCCAGTTATCAAAAGCTCCTTCTTCAAATATAATCTTGGACCTCATTACCTATATTATTCCTCCATTTTGTCATCCCAGGCATAGAACTGCCTCTGCAGTTGATTAGCAAGTTATCTTTTGAGACTTATTTGCTGCCTTGAACCTAGGAATCTATTCAAGAATCAGAACACTATCCATTTACCCAACAACTGTCATCTTAAAGAGTAACAAAAAAGATCACTTGATTACTTTAACCTCGTACCTTGCTTTTGTTTGGAGCCCCCTTTGGCAGATCAGGCCAAGTTTCTCACCCAAGAAAGTGAACCATAAATCTAAACTCCATTTACTGCAGTAACATATATGTCTTCCCACACCAACCAGGTTAAAAATCACTTGGCACATAAGGGAGTGCTCTTTACCCCATCTGAAGCCCTTTGAAGGCACAGATAACCAATTTCTATCTGCTGTTATGTTTCTTATTCAGCTGACATTGACAGCTGCAAACTGGTGGAACACACAGCTCATGAAAGGCCCAGACTGAGATTTTCCAATGCTTTACAACCCTTTCCATGAAAATATCTTTCCTGATATCCGCTTAAACTTCTTGTGTAACTTAAAGCTATTTCCTCTCACCTGTCCTGTCTCCTGCATGGGAGAAAGACCGACCCCCACCTGGCTACAACCTCCTTTCAGGTGGCTGTAGACAGTGATAAAATACCCCCAACCCCTCTCCCAGCCTCCTTTTCTCCAGATTAAACAACCCCAGCTCCCTCAGCTGCTCCTCCTAACAGCTGTGCTCCAGACCCATCACCATGTCCATCACCCTTCTTTGGACATATTCCAGCACGTCAAAGTCTTCCTTGCAGTGAGGAGCCCAGAACTGACCACAAGGTTTGAGGTGCTGAGTACAGTAGCTGCAATGTACTATACAAATAATGAAAATTAGTATTTTAAGTTCTAAGACACAAGACTGAAAATAACTTGGAAGAGTTTTGAGAATGAGATGAGAAAATAAATTACATACTTGGATACTTCCAATGTGTACAACAAACACATGAAGTTTAGCAACAATGAAAGTATTGAGGACAAAAATTCCAAAACTACACCATGTAGAACACAGTGCTACTACTTAAACCATTTGCAGCATGTTATGAGGACCAAATGCCAAGTACTATATACAACTAATATGTCAAATATTAACATAACGTAAAATCTTATAAAAACTTTCCTTCCCTTCAAAATACTAGTATTAATAGAAAATATTTTCACCTTACATATATTCTCCTATGAATACCTAAAATTGCTTTATAGAGCAATAAACCTCAATAAGGCAAAAGCTATCATGACAGCCGTAAAATAATTGCTCTTTCATTTGCGCTACACCTGCCCATGATCAGAAGGGAAGAAACAACCTGCCCATGATAAAATCTCTCGCTGTGCAGGACTCAGTAAAGTTTTAAGTGCTTTAAGAAAGCTCCTAAGTCTGGTCAGGTAACTAAAAAAGTTTTTGAGCAAATGTAAAGAACCTAGTGCTAAATTAAGTTATAATGAGTTGAGGCCTTGGGCACTTCTTGGGAATTGAGGAACTAGCTGAGAAGAAATGATGGCCTGAGGCACAGCTAAAGGCCAATAACCTCCAAACAGTTGTGAATACACTAGAAATTGTCCTATATTTCTGTTGTTAATGTTATTCACTGGAAAAAGAAAAGCATACTCATAGTTGAAACATATGCAAACATTTCTAAAATACATAGCATATATTCAATAAACTTACCAAAATCAGAAAATTTAAATTATTAAAGATCTGTTGGCTATCACCCAATAAGTGAGAATCACTCTTCAACAACAATTTTCTATCAGGATTTAATTAGTTGAGCAAATTGTAAAACCATCACAGAAATCACAGTAAAAAAAACAAACCACATTATAATCAAATATTTGAAAAGCAAGAGACAGCACAACCAAAAATGTAATTGTGGGCATTGAACTTTTAACTAAGTTTAGTTACTCTTCGCCCAAGTATTACTTGAAATGTAAATAACCTGAATACTTCATCCCCCTTGGAATAACTTTTCTTAAGTCTCATCCAGTATTATCATTGAGTAATGAACTCAAAACCTCACTGGCAATTAACAGCTTACACATCCCAAAGCTTTGGTTCCAAGTCATTTTGTGCAGCTCATTTCAGGCCACTTTCAAAAGAGTCAATCCCTCTATTCAATTCCAGGGACTTCTGTGGTGAGTGTTAGCCTCAGCTGACAGACTCCAACCCAGACACCTGCTCCCCCCAAGAAAGGCAAGGGGAAAAACCAGGAAGAATAGGAATGAGATAGTTTATGTGCCAAGCTACAGACAGGGAGGTCACTTGCTAACTAATATTCTGGGCAAAACAGACTTGATTTGGGTGAATGAATTAGTTCATTGGCAGCTAAAATAAACAAGTACCTTCTTTTCCCCACATTCCAGGTTGAACTTCACCCCAAACTCATCTGACCCTTTCAAGTGGGGCAGAGGGATGTGTGGCAGTGGTGGTTATGGGTGTTTTCTCTCTGATGCTCTTTGCATCTCACTCTTTTCCTCTGCTACAGCACAGGGCCTTCATGGGAAATCGACTCACCTGTGTCCTGAAATGGATTCACTGAACCAGCCGTGTCTGGCACAGGCAATCCCCAGCCTTTTCTCAGGGGCCACCACTGCAGCTCTCCTGCTATCCATGCCTTGCCACCTGCACTCAGTACAGCACTCTAACATTTTCAGCCTCAAGAGCTTGTTTCATTATGATTTCTACTGAAATTCAGTCACAAAAATTAAAATTGTTGATTTTGTACAATTGCTGATTTGATGTACAATTACAACTCATACACTTAACTTCAGAAGAAATTTCCCTATAGAAACTGAGCCATGAAAGTCACTCAAATTTTAGTTTGAGTTGCTAAACTCATGATCAGAAAGGACACAGATGATTGCCAATAATGAATATTGAAAAATACAGTTTATGAAGCATCATGTACACTGAACTGTGCATGAACGAGGAGTCCCAATAGAAGCAATTAAGGCATAAAGACTTTTGTTTTACTTTGCATATCTTCAGGGATTTAAAGATAGCTCCAGAGCATCTATATATTCAAATTAACAAAATATGGCAGTTTCTTTACTAAACCAATCTGATTTAGTCATACAATTTAGAAGAGTAATATGATTTTCAGAAAATACACACAGCTTTCATTCGCCTACATTTACCAGTATCTTTACATTCTACCCACAGAAGTCTTCAACTTGACTGTCAATGTTCATATTCAACAGAGAGGAGAAAGGAAGAGGGATGATATTGGAACAATGTTACAAAAAGTGGTAAAAATTACAACTGACATTTGACAGAAAAATTACCTGATTATCATATCTAAGAGACTGTGTTCCAACCAAAAATCTTATTGCATCTGTTTCTGCTGTCTGAGGTGTTAAAGCTCGTGCCTAGGGAAGAAGACAGCCATTAGAAAAGTACAATTAATGAAATCCATTAATTTCAGCAAAGATCTTGAAACTTATATATCAATTGTCATTTTAATTCTTACAGCATTCTTACAAATGGCAGACTTTCCTGGCCTTTATATCCATTTTTGCTTAATACATTTTTGTGCAATTTCTCATACTTGTGAGCATTGAGGAACACAGGTGCTAAATACATTACCTGATCTTCATTATAACAGGGATAACAGTAAACGCAGCATCTCTTCCAAACTAACTTTATCATCTGAAAAAACTCCATAGAACTGTAGACAATTTTTAACTATTGTTAAAAAATAATATGATATCCAAGAAAGAGGCTGTTCTTATGGAAGTCTTCACACCACTCAGGTTGAATATGCCTGTGTAAAAATTAATATTTTCTCACCATTATCCACCAAGTTTAGAAGCAAATTAAAAACCAAGCCTCCTCTTTTCTATTGCAGCCCATTAGATATAAGAACTGTCTGAATGACGGGAGAAGTGATTTTTATTTATCTTCAAAACTTTTGTCATAATGTTATTTCTTTGTTGTATTATGTTAACGGCATTGCTAGAGTCTCTGCCTTGCTTCTTCAACCACATACCAACCACAGTCTTGGAAGAAGCAAAACAAAGCAGTTAAGGGCCATGGGAGACACTGGTAAATAAAGCAAAGTTTGAACTAAAACCACAATCACTAGTTTGCACTAGTCATTAGTAGAGACTCTCTTAGAAAATTTTGAGTAAATGGGAGGCAAACTAGTACCTAAAGGCATTTTTAGGAACTATATATTGTGAGAAATGTCTGCTATTTCTCCACGCAAATAAGACCCTTAATACTATTGTTCAATATGATTTTTTTTAATGTTGAAAAAAACTGCAATTCACATCATATTTGGCATAAAATAGCACAGACCTCTCCAGAAACCAAGGCTGATACTGCAAGCAAAGACTTCTGAAGGATTCAGGTAACTGCTGAACAGCCCTTCTTACTGCCATCCTGTCATGCAGCTGTTACCCTCTGGATTCAGGAACACATCAATATCATTCTATTTGAAACTTCTTTTAAAATTGATATTAAAAAGATACCTAAAAGCTTGGAAGGGAGTATCTGTAATATATCCCAATACCCAAATTTAGAGTAATTTAATTCTCGAAAAGCAACTTAAAGATATTTGACCTTTCTTAAATAAAGTAAAGCTATTGTCTGGAAATAGCTATAAGAAAAAAAACTAATTTTTCAGAATCATCTCTGGATTTGTATAGAGCAGATAATTATTTTCTGGTATTTGAAATGTGTAATTTAAGCAGAATAATATTTTGTGTAAGATGGTGCATAAAAACTTTAAAAAATGCAACAAGCTTAGTAAGGTATAGGCAAATAGCCTATACCTATATTTACATCTATATACAGGGAAAAAAAGAACTAGAAAACATAATGTGTAGCTTGTGTCCAAAATATTCAAATGCAGATCAGTGTGAATCCATACCAATTTGCTTTACTTTCTTATTTATGCAGCACTCATCTACAAGCCTAGAGTGTTCCAGGTACAGCTTAAGTCCACCAAGATGACTGCAGAAAACCTTTTGCTTTTTAACAGAATTTACATTTGCAGATCTTTGCAAGCATTTTTTTTCATTTAAGAGATCTGCTTTGAATTATTTTGAGAAAACACTAGAAATGAGCCAACAGCTATGTATCTCCTTCAATCAAAGAAACTTCTGTTATTTCTATACATCAAAGAGAAGTAGAGACCTCCGGGATCTTTAATAAAATAAAGAAGTAAAAGAGGTTTCCAGAGGTTTCCAGCCCTTTCAAAGCTTTTCAAGTATTTCTCATCAGTCTGCTTTCAAAAATGCATAAGCTAGGACACAAAGTGCCCAAGACAAAATTGTGTAAATACATAGTAACATTTATGTCATCAGCTTCTCTAGCTCTTCCCTGAAACAATTCTCCATTTTGCAGAAAATAAAGGAAAAAAAAAATAAAGGCATGAGAAAAAAATATTTAGACATATTTCACAAGAAGAAACACACTATTGTTTATTCCTATACAAAAAAAAAAACCTGCAACATCCATACATACAATACAAAGTTCAGACTCATCAAGCCTTCATAAATCTGGAAGACTCTGATTCATAATATCAGTATCAGCACAATCAACTTTCATTTGTCTCCTGCACAAAGATATATGCAATTTTGTCTACTCTGAGCTACTTTGAGAGAAAAAAAAGTTCTTTCAACAGATGAAGACACCAAGTAATCCTTATAATGAACAATAGAGCTGATATATATATATAGTATATATATGTGTATATATATATATACACACATATAATACATATATATATGTATTATATGTATATATATATATATATATATATAAATACATCTGGAGGTCTGCCAAGATCAAGGGAAGTGCCTTCACTTTGTCATCTTGTACTGTAACCTGTCAGAGCAGGTTGCAAATTGAATCTTTCATAAAGTATACTACCTTAAGACAGCAGATCATAAATAGAAAATAAGAAAAAAAAGGTGTAGTAAAATGAATATTGATTAATCTAAACCAATGTAAATTATTATTTTTCTAAGTCTGCAACCATAGAACACAGACCTGTATATAGCCCAAAAAGAATTTACTGCTGGGCTTATGTGGAAAGGGACTTTTCACAAGGGCACACAATGATAGCACAAAGGAGAATGGCCTTAAACTGAAGGAAGGCAGGTTTAGATTGGCTATTAAAAACAAAAAAACCTCTCTACTGTGAGAGGGATACTGAGCAGGTTGCCCAGAGAGGTTGAGGACTCCCCATCCCAGGAGTTCAAACCCAAATGGATGGAGCTCTGAATGGTCTGGTAGAAGGTGTCCCTGCCCATGGCAGGGAGGGGTTGGAACTGGAAGATCTTTAGGGTCTGTTCCAACGCAAAGAATTTTATGATTCTACCCAAGGTATTAAACTGTTACTTATGAACTAAAAAAACTGCCATAATGCTTAGAAAATAACCAGAATATACATCTGAAAGGAATGCACAAGCAGCAAGGAAACAAGTAATCCTTACACATGCTGTCAACATCTCATCTGATAGTACTAGACAATGCAACAATCTGTGCAATTACATAATTTCATTTTTAAAGAAGGCCTAACTCTAGGAGAAAAATACTAGCAAGCAATTGTAAACCACATGTTTTTGGCAACATGTCCAAATTTCACATTTATCAATAGTCTGTGATGAAACTTGCATAGTTCATAGCTAGCTAACAGGACAACAAATGAACTGCAAATCCACTACAATAAATGGACATGCAAAGGATTTTTTAAATCCTAAAACACAAGCATGACAGACAGCAGTATCAAGATAAAGCAAAGAAACAATAATCATTGGAGCAGAATGCAGGTAAGACTAACTGGAGACTGGGCATCATGTCCATGTCTACACTATGCTCAGTGTGCTGCTGGGCAAAAGTCACCTTCTACCTTGCCCTTGACAATTTAGGCCACCTGCAGAATAATAGAAACCTTAGATAAAAAGAAATGGAATAGAGTCTATTGTACTTGACAACACAAAGAGATGATCCAGAAGAACACAATGACAAACCTAAAAATGGTAAAGAAGGTTGGTTTAAACTAAGTGCATTATGGAACTGCAATGCACTGATTCTCTATACTTTGTTCATAAATTTCTTCCAAAAAACTTTCACTCCTCAACATCTTTTGAAATATAAGCCAAATACACAAAGTTTTGGGTTGGTTTTTTGCCTTTTTGTTTGGTTTATTTGACTGTTATTATTTAGAGCATTAACAGACAAACAAAAAAAGTACTTGTTCAATACATATGCTGATGCATTGCACTGGTTTGGTATTAGCAAACAAGAAAACAAACAGACCCCATTGTGTGAATATTTGTATTACATTTAATACAAACAAAAAATATTCTGCAAACCAGGCATCATTTGAAATTTATACAATCAATCTGTACTAACAAACCGTGAACTTCCAATGCAAAATGTAAGGATACAGTATTTGGCTTGCAATCCCTAAATCTGAATTTAAAGTTATTTGACCATCTGTTTATGCTGAAAACCAGAACTAGTGTACTGCTACTTGGGGTGAGGAGCTGGATTTGCTGCCTCCTCCAGACAAGCCCCAGGCTGCTAATGTCATGAATGTTATTTTTGCCTTCTGGCACAATTTCAATTTTCAAGTACACTTTGATTTTTACATAGGTAAGACAGCCTTGTTTCTCCCACCACAGTAGGAGACTCTCGCAGTGACTCTAACAAGCTGCAATGCCTATCAATGAAAAGGCTGGCAGCACACATGCCCAGGTGACCTTCAATGCTCTCAGACAGTTGCTTTCCCCAAGTCTTTCACAGCACAAGAATTCCCACCACTGACGTATTTAGTGCACTGACCCCATTCCAAAGATTGGCAGATTCTGTAAATCCTCACAGCAATGAATGCAATCCGCACACAGAGACCTGCATAGCACAATCATCCTTAGAAAACTCACTCATTTGTCATTAAGTTAACTATCATGTAAAAGTTCCTTCAAGTTCACCTAACTGTATCTTATATTGTCATTATTCTGTACCATACCTAATATTAGAAAGATCCTACTAATTGCTTAAGGGTCCTAAAAAAATACTTTCCAACTGTTCCACTTCATGCATTATGAAGATCATTGGGGGATTAGTTAAGAGAGCTTTGCCACTTAGCTACTTTTGTTCCTCTAGTAACACTTTAAACCACAAAGGTTTAAAATACACAGGATTGGCACTCATGAGGCAAGTAATCTTAGAGAAAAAAGAGAACTGACACAAAAGCTAGGAATTTTAGTAAGACATTATTATGCAGTTTCTTAAACTGATTCAATTTTCAAAGTAAATCTTCCAAAGACATTGCTAATGCTGGACCAAAATTATTAAATATGTTCTGCTTAGACCACTCTCTCTGAACCCACAGGAGACTACAAAAGCTTCATCCAGGGAAGAGAACACCACTGCCAACAGGAGCTATAGGCTCTGCATTCCCATACTGGGAACAGAGCCGAGTCTGAAAGCCAGCACAACTTTCCCTGGATAGCTCACGAGCAACACAAATTTTCCAGGGAAGACCCCTTTTACTACCTCTAGTAAAACCTGGTTTTTACTCCATCACAGGTAAGTCAGCTGAACTGTTCTCAATAAATACTGATTACAATAGGTGTATGCACATTGGTCACAGGTCTTCTACAATCTATTTCAGTTGGTATTTTGCTTTACGTTTCTTACTCTAAGAAAACACATTTGGCTTTAGGGAAATTAAGTTTCATCTTACTTCTGCAAGCAGGCAAAACCAAGTGTCTGTTCAGATTCATAAAATGTGTTAACTAATAGACAACACAAAATTGGCCAAATACTGCTTGTTCAGGAAGTATGACAACCACAATGCAGAACACTAACTCTATTGAAGCATCAGTGCACTTTTTTCAAGCCTGCTTCAGCCAGACCCTATCTCAGGGTACTGCTGGAGCTGCCCATGGGCAGTACAGCCCTGTGCTCAGCCAGGCAGCTTTCTGCTGTCCTTGCCTCCTGCTCATTGTCCTTCTCCCTCATATGTTTATGTACTTTTGACATACAGTAGGAGTATCCAGCATACTGAAATTCAGCTCAGTGTTGTACATCCCCAAAATCCATTAAATGTGCCAAACACACACTCCAAAATGATCACTCTCTGGCATAAGTCATGTTTCTCTTTCCTCATCTCATGATGCTGGCTGGCTTCTGCATGCTTTTAAACAAGCAAGATGTAGGCTGGAGCCAAACTATCCCAGAAAGCACATCTCGCCAGTGCTCATTTCCAGGGCTATAAATGTTGTCCAGTCAACCTTAAATGAAGGCAAACGTGGTATTTTGGGATGTTCAGTGGTGCTTTCACACCTGCTCAAAACACCACTGTTTAAACCCTCAAAAAACATGCGGAAAACTGCAACTCCCTGAAAATGAAAGCAAATTCAACATGGACTAGACATACCATATATTTCAGGCTAGAGAGTGAAGCCCAGGTCAGCTATACACGGGACATGAACAACATAATTTCACTGACAAAAAATCAGAACTTAGCGATATTCTGGGACCTCATTCATCACATTCTTATAGTTGAGGATATTGATTATTTCTACCAAGATTCCTTTTAGAAGAACCACCTTGGTATTGAAATGTTGAAACAGCTGCTGCTGTTGCTTTGTATTCATCATCATGAGCCACAGTCGCATTACTCAGTACCTTAATTCAAGCAGTATCTCACATTTTCATTCATCACCCACTGTAATCTTCTCATTTTCTGCAGTCGGACAACAAGAACAATTATGGTGAAATTATCTTTTTAAAGGTCACAAAAAGAGGCATACACCCTAAAATTCACACATAATGTGCATGTCTGTACAATGTTCATATCACTCACAGACACACCCAAGAAATTAAAAAAGAGAAGAACGTATTTGTTCATTAAGTTACCTTATGTATGCCAATACATCAGAACACATTCTGTACATAGAAATGAACAGAAACCAAGCAGAAATAATTTTAAGTTAGTTGGTGAATAGCACCTAGGAGGAATTAGCTTTATGTTCCTATAAACATGGCCACATTAGATCAGATGAAAAGCACATCTACACGACTACACTTTCTCCATCAGTGGCCAAAGACTTTTACTGACTGCTGGAGCCCAAACATAAGAAGCAAAGCCAAGATTTTTAAAACTTGGCTGAAAAATTAGTCTGAAGAGATGCTTTCAGCCAAAAAGCAGTAATTGTGTTGATACAGCTAACCATTATTATCTATCAACACAGAAGAAACTATGTTTAAAAAAAAATAATAACCTTTCTTATTAGATCTGGAGATGGAAGTTGGAAAAACAAGATCAGTTTTAGTTTTAAGTTCCTATATTGGTGTCTCCATTTTCAAAAAGAACAGCGATGCAATTTGTTTTAAAGCCACACTGGGAGTTAATGGAGATCAGCAACAGAGCCCTCATCTCTACGCTCCCTGACTTATGTATAAATCATCTCTTCTTTCCTCACCATCTCTCTAAGATCTGTATTAACAGTAGTTTCCTTTATTATAGCCACTTTATTAATCCTTTTTCTTTATCCTCCTGACAGACAACTCAAACAAGTTACATACTTCACAGGAGAGAAAGTCTGTAGGAGACATACGGTATGGGAGGGGGCCGGATACCAGGTCCATGGAGGTCACAGACAACACACACTAGCTTGCCCAAATTCCTGAAAGATGTAACTTAATAGAAATGAACTATGAACTTTATTAAGTACAGGATATATATTCTCTTCTGCAAAAGAGAGTTAAGTATAAGTTGCATTAATTTTGAAGTACAAGTTACAGCCACCTCAAGCCAATCACAAAATACTATCCTAAAAAGCAGACAGCATACTGTCAGATTTGATCAGATTTAAGTAGATTCAACATTTAGTGCAGATGAATTCCAACACAAGAGGAAAACCAAACAAGTACAAAATTTGCTAATGAAATCCACTGGTATAGTCAGGACTACAGAGCACACTACTTAGTAGAGAGAACATCTGTTACAAAGAACCTTTATATATTACTTTTCATAAACACTTTAGCAAAGGCGCCAAAACTAAAAAAAAAAGGGCATGTGTAGATACTTATATTACTACATCTACTGTAGAATGAATTGCTTTTTTCTTCTGCAGGTATTGCTGCTATAATGGCCAGTGATGAGAAGCCAGCCGCTGCCAAAAACAACACGTAACAGCCCTTAGCTAAAGGAAGTAAAGCCCTTAGGAAGAGGAAGAATGAATTAGGGTCCCTCTCACTCTGCTTTCCCAGAACTTACAGAAACCTCATTAAACACAACACCTGTGTTCCTCTAAGAACATGATCAATAAGTTCCTAAGTTAGACATTTCCACTTCCTTACAGCCATAAAATACTGATGTGATGGGTAGGTTTGTCCCATGAGACAAATGCACATACATAGACCTCACAGGGAGATCCCACAAAGTTCACGCAATTTTACGGTAGGGTATAACCAACTAAAATTCGTAATTTATTGGAAGCAGTTTCATGCTCTCTCCTCAGAAAAGCAATTATTATTTTTTTTATTTATTTTTTTTTCTGACAAGGCAGAATCAAGGATGTATTTGACAGTACTTTCGTGCCACTCCAGCGGCAGACAGAGCTTTTCCTGAGGCGGAGCAGGGAGCGGTGACCGGGCAGGAGCCCCCCGAGCACCGTGGGGAGAGAAGCCTGGCCGGGCCCCGCACCCGCCCCGCACACAGCGCCTTTTGGAGCGCGGAACGACTCCCGGCCGCCGTCCAGCCACCTTTAAACACCCCAAGGAGGCTGCCAAAAGCCACCACAACCCGGAGGTACCCGCTGTGCCCCCGGTCCCGGCTCGGGGGAGAGAGGACGCCGGTTTCCCCCGGGAGGGCTCTCCTCTACCCCATTACACACAGCAAACCCCGCGGCCAGCGCCTTCTCGGAGGCAGGACCAGCACCTGCCAGCCTTCCCTTAACCTTCCCTCTCGCTCACCTGGAACTCCAGCCCGTAAATCACCGGCGCGTCGTCCTCCATCGCGACCCTCCAGCCCAGGCAGGCACTCCCCCCCACGTCGCTTCCTATGCTTTCTGACCCTCGGCGCGGCCCGTCGTCCACCGCTTCCGGGAGCTGCGCGCGCGCAGCCCCGCCCGGCCCGGCCCGGGCGCAGGCGCTGTGCGGGGGGAACGGCGCCGGACGCGGCGGCGGCGCGGAGGTGACGGGACGGGAGGGGACGGAATGGAATGAAATGAAATGAAACAAAATGAAACGAAATGAAATGAAATTAGATGGAGTGGAGTAGAGCGGTCGCGCGGCATGAGGGGTGTCCGGGTGGTTACTGGGGCGGCCTCGGGCAGTGCCAGGAGGAGGCCGTGAGAGCGGCCGGGCCCACCCCCGCCGCGGGGTGTCCGGGCCGGGGGACCCGCGGTGGCGCCGGAGGCAGCGGCGAGCCCGGCCCGAGGCGGCGGGGGATCGCAAGCGGCGCTGTCGCCGCCGAGCGCTCCTCCTGCTTAGCCGGCCCGGGCTCGGCTCGGCTGTACTGGTGATAATAGCCTTGAGCCCACGCTTCCCTTTGCTGAAAGCGGGACTTAGCGGGTCTTTGCGACCAGAAAAGCAAATGTTGAGACACTGGAACAGGTTGCCCGGGGAAGTTGGGGATGTCCCAAACCTGGAGGAGTTAACAGCCAGGTTGGATGGGGCACTGAGCAACCTGGTCTAGTGTAAGGTGTCCCTGCCCATGGTAGGGGGTTTTGGAATCAGATGATCTTTTAAGATCCCTTTCTAAACCAAACCATTCTTTGATACGACTCTATGATATTGTTCCATGTGTGTTTAGTGGGAGGCGTTTGGTCTTCAATCTCAATAGTTTTATGATTTGCAGAAAAGATAAAGTAAAAATATTTAAAGAATTAGTTCTGATTAGATGTTAAATGAAAAATGTCAAAGGGAAGATGTGAAATAGTGAAATTACTGTGTTTTTAAAGCAAGAATTTCATTGTTTGTATGGTACTTAGGATTTTCACTGTGACACCTGAAAAATATACAAGTAATAAAACTAGTTCTTGTTTTGGTGGGGCCTTCTCCTTTTCCAGATACTATGGAGAATAATGAAAGCAGTACTAAGGATGCAAAGAGCACCTCAGATGAAGGTGACAGCAGAGACATAGTTCAGCAGAAAACTGAGGAAGAAAGCCTCTTCCATGAGGAAACCATTGATCTTGGTGGAGATGAATTTGAGTCTGAAGGGAATGAAATTGTATCAGAAGATTCAAATAATTTTGTAGATAAACTTAATGAGCAAATGATGGAGAGTGTCATTATTTCAGATTCTCCAAACAATAGTGAAGATGACACAGGTGAACTTGGTTGTCTTCAGGAGATTGTAGACCAAATGGAAGCTAAAGGTAATCAAAAAACACAAACAGAAGTGGATAAAGAAGAGTTTTTAAGTAATGAGAGTGAAACTGAACATGAAGAAACTCCTAAAGACATTTCTGAGATTGGAACAGATGATCAGGCATCTTTAAAGGAAGAATCAATTCAGGAAGCAGTGAAGGAGGAACCAAAGTTGGGAAACAACATTCCTGTTGAAACAAAACCAAATGATATTGATGAAAGCATGCCTGGGGACCAAATATTGTCACCCAGTACTACCAAACCATCTTCTGAGGCTGAGCCCATTCCTGTGTGCACCATCTTCAGCCAAGCAAACAATGCTAGTTCACAGCCACAGTTGTTCCTGCCAGATGGTTTTGAGCCTCAGATGGTGAAATCTCCCAGTTTTAGTAGTATAATAGAGACTCCAGTGAAGTCTAATCCACAGGTGGTTCAACCAAGTCCTAGTCTAAGCAAATTCTTTGGTGACACTGTTAACACTAATACTTTGGCTTCTGATTTTTTTGATTCATTTACCACATCTAATTTTATTTCTGTTAGTAATCCAAATGCAAGCTCTTCAGTTCCAGAACAGATGTCCTCTCTTTCTAATGGTGGAGATGGTTCTTCATCCAACTCTACTTTCCCTGTGCAAAATGGGAGACCTGAAGCAGGTGGTCCACCATCATCTCTAGAAATAACTCAATCCCCCAAGCCATTCTCACAGATCCAAGCTGTTTTTGCTGGGAGTGATGACCCGTTTGCCACAGCTTTAAATATGAGTGAACTAGATAGAAGAAATGATGCTTGGATTCCTAGTGAGGAGACAAGAAATGTTCTCATTTCAGTTGCCACACAACAATACAGCACTGTGTTCATAGATAAAGAGAATCTCACCATGCCTGGATTAAAATTCGATAATATCCAGGTAAGAGTCTATTACTGTACCTTCCTCTATGATTATATTTTAGAAATACTGTAGAAGAGCTGTCCAGTAATCTGTATATCATACTGCTTCTTATTGTTGCTGATGGTCACCTTGTGTGTATTGCTTCAATCCTAATTAAAAAATGCAGTGTCACTTGTTCGCTAATGCTGCCTTGTACAGGAAGAGGCTAAAACCAGGTCTCATTTACTCATAGTGATATTTATTTGCTACATTGAAAACCAGTGTTGACAGTTGCAGTAGAAGCCAAAGCTGTTTGTATTTTCAAGTACGTTATTTCTGGTCCTCTGAGTTAGTAAGATAATACTCACATTTGGAATATATACACACCCTCTAAGCTTTGCTAGAGTCTTACAGCAGACAGCTTTGTTTGTGGAATTCCCTGTTTTGATCGAGTGGGAAATAATTTCACTCATGTTCACAGTGGTCTCAACAATGTTAACACTGAGTGAAATGGCATTGTTTCTATCTTCCCTAAGCAATGGAAAGGTATAACCTCTAAATAAGATGCAGTGCTATAGCAAGCTGCTGGGAGGGATAACTCCAAAATTAAAAGAAAAAGACTAGAGGAGATCACAAAGCAAACAACATAGTAGTGAAAAGCAGTTTTTAGTCATCTGTCAATTTCTAACGGGTGAAAAGGCATAAAACATTTTTCTCAGAATTTGGGAAATTTTACATCTATTCAGGATTTGTAATGAAGTAGTTTTATCCTGGCAGCTCAGCCAGGCTAGCCATGTTTTGTTTTTTTGATATCTATGCCTCTGGATAATAGAACTGTTGTGTAGATAGATGGTGTTGAGGGTTTGGATACTTTAAACCTTAATTATGCATAACAAAGACCATCAGTCAATAGGCAAATACAAGCAGAGAGCAGTCTGCAGTAACTTCCCAATCTGCAGGAGCTATCAGAAGAGTTTCTGGAGTGAATCAGGTCCAGACGTCTAGATGAATTATCTGAAAAATCTTGGGTTCTGTCACAAGCAATGAATACCAGTTTAGATATATGCCACGCTGCTGTTGCTTCTTGGGTGTACTTTATCTTAAAACATTAGTGTGTTATCACAGAGCTAAATAATTAGAGTGAAACACTGTAACAGGAAGCTGTTCCTCCTCCTGTTGTGCCCAAAATGTCCCTTAGACCTTGATGTGTAATTCTGGTGTGTACTCTTTCTCTCCTGACAGCTAATCAGTTAGACAGATGGAGTAATCTGTTCTGAAATCTCCAAGGGTGATGGTCTCCTTTTTTGCAATATTTTTTTTTTTACAGTAGTTCTCTTTGACCTTCCTCAGCCCAGTCAGGGATTAAAGGCTTGTTTCTCCTGATGATTCCCTAAATCTAGTCATGTACAAATATGCAGATAAACCATTTAGTACATAACTGAAGAGAGGATGTTTGACAATGTCCATGTGATGTATTTCTACAAAAGACCTGATGTAAAATCATCAGTGGAGGCAAAGGAAATACTACTGCTTTCTTCATTGTTTATAATTTATAAGAGTCTCCTAGATATGTCCACAGGGACAAGTTTTGAAGTGCTTTGTGTTTAGAAAATTTTCCTCACTTTCAGTTACTGGTTTTCCATGGCCTGAGTGCATGCCTTGACTGATTTGACATCCCCTATTTTCATATCATTGTTCCATAGTATTGCAAATTGTGTATTTAACTGAAACTAATTGTAGGGAGCTTGAAATGTCAGCTGAAACATTGTGGGAGGTATGTTTTCATTGTTAAAGCTGCTTCCAACAACGGTCTTTACAACTTTGGTATGAATAGTTCGCTAATGCTGAATGTTACTGCAAGATGTTAAACCAAGTTAAATGCAGTGGACAGAGAAGTTGGTTGAAAAATGCAGTTGCAGTGAGTGAACTCTTAAGTGTGCTTCAGGGAAGGACTGAAATTTCACGTGACACGTATTGTCAAGCTTGGGACTTTATTTTTTTCCCTGCTTGCTCAGAAAATGTATTATGTCGATAAATAACTCCAAGAAAAATATTCAGTGCTTTTTGACAATCATTTAAAAAACAGTGTATAGTAAAGATTGTCTGTACCAGTGTTCTTCAAGTGTCAGAACAAATATGAGTGCTGCTTTTTATGCTCTTTCCATTATGCCTTTTTTCTTCTGTTGCTGTCTTCTGTCATTGTCCTTTGTTTCATTATATTAATTTGTACTGTTTCCTACAGCAAAGGACTTTAGGATCCAAAGTTAGGGGGAATTAAAAATTCATCTGTATGGCGTTTTGCAGACACTGTCTTTTCTTAATTCTTTGGGCTCTTCTGTCAGAGAGGCAGATATCTTGTTTATTCATAGAGTGATGAGTAAAAAATTTCCATTTTGGAACAGTAGTTCTCATTCCTTAAGAAACTAGACAGAAAACACAAATATATTTCCCATCACTGTCCATGGGGGAAGTTGAAACACTTAATGTCAATTGTCTTTGTCATAGCTAAGCTCTACTGTTACTACATGCAGTTCACTCCTTTTTAGGCAAAAAGCTATTGAGCTCAGGCCAGTTTCTCTGACTGATGCCTGCAGCTAGGTCTTTTGAAATTTAATACCCTTGTTGAAGGGTTGCTGTTTACTTTCATTTATGATCTCTCAAAGTTTATTTTCTGTGGATATTTAAGGCTAACTTACTGTGTGCATGTTTTTCTTTGATCAGTAGATTGCACCTTTCAATGGTAACATACATTGCAAAAACCTGTAAAACTTTCTGGTTTTTGTAAGATCTTTGAGGAATATTTTATAAGGTCTGTGAATGATAATAGTATAAGAGGCAAGTAAACCTAAATGTGTCAATGCTAACTGAAACCTATACATGGAAAAAAAATACACCAAATTATGTGGTGTAAATGTAGAAGTTTTCATTCCAGTGCTATATATACACGTGCAGTCATATTTATTTCATATGTAACATACAGGAAAATATGTATTTCTCTAGTGGAAAGAACCCCTTTTCTCAGTTTTAATTCTACATTTTATTTTGCTGAAATAATGTTTTCAATAGTCTCATTATCTGTTTCTTTTTCTGTTCCATGAACGCCAAGGGAGATGCAGTAAAAGACCTAATGCTTCGCTTCTTGGGGGAGCAGGCTGCAGTGAAGAGACAAGTTTTAAATGCCAACTCTGTAGAGCAGTCATTTGTAGGCTTGAAACAGCTAATTGTAAGTAACAATCATCGTATATATTTAATATTGCGTTTCTCTCAAGATAATTGGGGAGTACTGACTGAGGAGAAACTGGAAAAAAAAATCTGAATATTAGTCTATTTCTGATCCTTCAATAGTACTAGCCAAACTACAATAGTCTTTAATGGAAATGACACTGGGGTTTAACTATTTAGGTTTAAATCACATAGTATTCACATTTTTTTACATTAAAAGTAAATCACATTTTTTACATGAAAAGTTAACAAAAAATTGTTTAAAGTGACTTTGAGTTTTTATGTAATACAAATGATTGTAAACAGATTTTAATCATGAGGGGTTTTTTACCTGTGTATATATTTATGTTCTCACCTGTGTGTTTTACAGAAAGACATAGAAGTTGTAAATGGAAAGCCAAACTGGTATGATAATTTCAACTGCCTAATTTTTTACTTCAGTGCAGGAAACTAAAAAAGTACTTCCAGAGGAAAGCTTAACTTAATCCTATCATTAATGTAAATATTTCTGTTCTGAAAAGAGTTTCATCTAGCAGCCTTGTAAACCTTGCCTTGTTCCTTTAACCGTTGTGTTCCTGTAGAAAATTGATTATTATTACATGACTGAGCCTTACTTAATGTGACAACATAACAAGATATTTTGGACTTACTTTATTTTTGAAAAAAATAGATGAAAAATTACTGACAAGAAGTAGTGAGGAATTATTAGGACAGGCTGTATTTAGTATTTAACATCCTTTAATTTAATTGTGTGACTTAACATGTAAAGCTTCAGGAGAGATGACTTTTTTGTTATGTTAGGAATATTCTAGGAGGTCTCAGCAAGCACACTGTTAAAGAAATTTAGAGGTAATTTTAGAAACTACACATGAAAAAACAGATTGTGATCTCCATCCTAGACACATGTTTTTCTGCTTATCTCAATGTTTTGTTTGACTTGAGAGGGAAAAAAATCTTATATAAAAGTCTTGTACCCATCAGTGTCTTAAGTAGGAAAAGCTTTTTTTTCACACTTACTTTCCGCCTTCCAGAAGAGAATTTTTGATGTGTGGGAAATGCTTATCTATTTATCCTGGTAGTGGTGTCTATGCAAGATGTTCTTCTATGTTGCAGACCATGTTGTACCTTAATTACAAGGCTGCTGCTGATAATGTTTTTGCTTTGAGCATGCTCTTAACCTTCAGAAGAGTAGTGTTAAAGCTTTTAGGCCCAAGGCAGTAAAGCTAGGAGGCAATCTGCATCTGTAGGATTTTTTGTTAGTTAGGGTACTTATGGCTACTTATGTTACTTACATTTTTTTTTTTAAAAAATTGTCTATTTTAGAAGGGTAGGTTTTTTTTATAAAATAGAAACCATTTGGGTAGAAATCAGAATGTTCTTTGGTTTTCAAGGCTTTCAATCATTAGGTGTTGGTTGGTTTATGGTTGGTTGGTTGGATGCAAAATAACTTTCTCATTTTGCAAAATAACATTTTCATTTGTAGAACTCGTTTCTTTTTGTGATGAGAATTAGTTGGTCATTTTTTGTACCCTTGCAAAAATTGCATTTCTTCTTAAGTCTAAATGTAGAAAATTTATTTCTGGTTGACTATAGTCTTTAAAGAGACTTTAGACTTAAAAACATTAAAATCCTATTCTAGATGATATTAACTAAAAAGATATATACTTTTTACATATGTAATAGGCCAGAATGACATACAATAAGTATTCTGTTACTAGTCACAAATTTTAATTTGTTTATGAGTGAATTCCTGACCAAATACGTTCAGTGAATAAATCTTTTAATTCAAGGGACAACTTAGAGGCAATATTTATATTAGGATCTAGTTAAAAAATAGTCAGTATTGGGAATATTGCTGTACAGTTTCCATAAAGTTAAGGGTTTTTTCCTTAGCTGTTTATTTGATATCCTTTGCACTACACATGAAAAAAAGAATTTTTTTTTCACCCAATTCAATCCCTTGCAGCAACTTAGAAGAGTGTATTTTGAATATGTCTGCAGTGAGAAGAGAAATGTTTAGAATTAGGATAAATTTCACCTTCAGACTTATACCAATTATTTATGTGTTTACCTGTGAGTTGTTGTCTGAATTCTTAAGTCAATTCAGACCTAATAGTACAGTCCCTGATCACAAGCTAAATTTAGATGGGTTTCCATCTAGAAGTCCCAACAATTATCACATGCTGTAGGAGGACACTACTGTCAGCTGAAACCAAAAGTGAATGTTTAGTCCTGTTACGAAGAAATTTGTTTGAATAAAATTCTCAGATGATCTTGGGCAAACTTCATTGTATTATGGGGAGAAAAAAAAAAAAGGAAAAAATTAAGAACAGTATTCTAAACTTTTCTGCTTCAAAGGAAACTGCTTCCTTAGAATCTGGTTACTGTTTTAATCCTGCGTGGTTGGAAAAACATGCTCATCAAACACATGATCTTCAAACCACATGTCTTCAGCTGCAATTCTGAAGGTTCTCTATTCTACCGTATGATTAAGTCTGTTAGCTTATTTAGCTGTTTAAATAAATACAGATATACTGCTGCTACTGTCAAAGGCTATTCCAGACATTCATTCATTTGGTTGTTAATCAAAGGCATTCTAATCAGTCCTCCCTCAAAATCTTTTTTTCTAATCAAAGTTAAAGTTGCTGACAATAATTAGTGTTTTAGTCTTATCATGGATTTTAAGTCTTTTCTTTTCCTTAATATTTGCTTCTTCTCCCCTGCTACTTTCTGTGAGTTGACAGCTGTGGCATTTCAACTTCTCAGATTTTCTTTCTCAAGGAAAAAAAAAACCTTCTCTAGCCATCTCATCGTGGATGCCTTCATAATCATCTTCAGATCTCTGCTCAGACTTTCAATTGAAGCTAATGTCATTTTGTTATCACTGCTCAGAACTCAGCACATTACATTGTAAATTGCATTACTTGCCTTGTGTTTTACCTTTTCTATTGTTCTGATATTGTAAATCATCTGATGATGCCTGTTTAGTGATGCGGTCCTTACATATTGACAGTACCGCCTCCTAGGTTACATCTACAAAGGAAGATACCACCTTTTTTAACCAGGACCACAAAAGTTCCAGGGTGCATTCTCGAGTACTACTCCTCACATTCCTATAAAAGGTCCAGTAAAAAACAGTTAAGTAAAAGCACTTCAGTGGGTAAGATGCAATTAGTGCTTGCAGCAGTGTTGGAGACTGATGTCCTTTTGGGAGGATCATAGCTCAGTCTGCAGAAGCTTCCTCAAGTACAATTAATTCTCAGAAAACAGTATTTATCACGAAGTTGGTACGCTGAACTTCCAGAGGTGCACCTTTTCTGATGAGGTCACCAACAGTAGCATCATATCTAAGACAAATAGTTTTTTACCAGGACCTGAACTCAAGTGGTTAAACTTTGCTAACAAAATTGTTCCGCATCAATTTGGTCTCTAGATGATTTCAATGAGATTTTTGCCAGTAAGCCAAAGATGATTTATTGAATAGCAGTGTTTTCACATTTTCAGTTTCTCTTCTATGGGACGGGCAGCAGTGAATTGGAAATGCTCTACTGGTGGCAAAACGGTGCAGAGGTGGTATAGGTGAATTAGTTTTACAGCTTTAGGGCTTTGAAGAGATATGGGCCTGCTGGAATAGTTCTGCACAATAATTCTGTAATAACTTGTGAGTAGAGTTATGCATCTATACTGGATAAGATTTTCTATTTTTTGACTGAAAACAGAAGATCTGTGCTTTCAGTTTCTAAAAGTTTTTATCAATCTGGCATAGGAACAAGCATTTACATCTAGAGCAAATAAATGTAAGCAAGATCTTCTTGTCACCCTGTTGCTTTGTTTTACAACAGAAAATACAAGATACAAGCTACAATTCTGTTAGTTCTTGTTATTCCATATTTTAGACTAATTTTTTTACCCTGATTTGAACAAATAGCACAATCTTGCTTACCAGGCCCTTCTGATGTTTTCAGTTGTAAGGTGCCTGCAGCCAGAGTCAGTCTTTTGTAGTTACCATACTTTAAAAAAGACTAATGTATCTTGCCACTATAAATACATGTTTCCTCAAAATACGGAATAATTTCTTCAAGCTGCTAGACCAAGAAAGGGTTACTGGCTACATTTTCTTAACTGATGTGTAAGTGCTCTACCAATGTAATTTACAGGGGAGAAGCATGTCATAGCTAGTGGAGGAGGACATTTTAATCACTTTAATGGTGTTACATGTAGAGTTAATGACTCCCTCTGAGTCTATTTTTAAAAAGTCATATACTGTTACTTTTGCACAGGAATAATGTTGTGCTTTTACATATATTTTCAAATATAACAAACTTGGATACAGTGGTATAACATACATATTCACTTTAATAAGTTATAAATTATCCTTAAAAATAGGGGAGGGGATTGTTCTTTTGTTTCTAAATCAGTGAGCAGTTTCCTACATTTTTATAGCTGATTTGAGAGAAGGTGGGAGTAGCACAAACTAAATGTGTGCTTTTGTGAAGAGGTTGCATTTCTGTAGTAGGAAGTGACTCTCTCAGTTAAAATTTCAGTGGTTTTCCTGAGAGATTGAATAATGTTATAGATTGTGTATCAGAGGAGTTCCCTTTTCATCATTGAAGACATTTTCTGTAGATTTCCAGTCTGTGTGCCTGTCTTTGCTTGACAGAAGAATTACATTTGAAATTTGTTTTACTGTGCAGTTTCCCTGTCTGTATGTAAACCTCCCCCAGAATTTCTGGGTTTTTTTGAAGAACAGAGACGTTCTGCAAGGAGTGATGCATTGTCTGTTGTGTAGCTCATCTGCTTTGGCCTAGCTTTGACATGTGTACAGCAGTTGGTACTGAGATGGTTTGGAGTTTTAATTTTTTCTGATGTGTATAGATTTTAAAAAATCCTTTCACTAGATAAACATCTAGTCTAATAGTATTTAGAAAGTACAGAAATCATGCAAGCTGGTGGCTTTCATTAAAAGACATACAGCTCCATATATTTTGAGGGGAGTGGAAAGATGGTAATAGCATCGTATGGAGGGAAGTTCTCTTCTTTCAGGCTTCTCCTGTGTTAGTGAACTATTTAGTAGTAATATTAGGTTGACAGTATTTTTTTCTCAGAGAAATGTGTGTTTTCACACAATTACAGCTAGACAACCATATCCTGATCATCACAGAATAATTATTTTTGTTGTTGAGAATGTTCCTCAGTATTCTTATGGTTTATCTGAAGCTATAGTGTCCATATTTCCTTTGAGTCTCTACTTAGGACTTAGAAACAAAATTCCGGTATAAGGGACCTGGATTTTTAGAACTGTATGATTGTAGACCATAGGAAGCATGAAAGTGACCTGCAGGGTTTTGAGGGATGTTTGAAATGGATGAAGATTTCTGGTGGACTGGTAACTCTTAAGTCTGGTACAATTTGCCTGAGCCAATAATGTGTCCAGTTAATGCCAAATCAAGTTGTCCTGCCAGCAGCCTTCTAGTAAGCTTCCACAGAGAATTATGCTCCATGACCAGCAGGCAGCTCTAATTTTGGAATCATTGCAAATAATATGTTTCATATTCCAGCAACAACTGTTTTCACAATAATTGTCAGACTTGCTTCTCTTGGCTGTCTTGTTCAATAAAGTATTTTTTGTCCATGCCTGAAATAAAATTTAAAATATTGTAGCAACTAAGATGGTCATAAATGATCCATTATTATTTTTTGATCCTAACTCTCATTTGGGAAGAAAAAGTTGAACAGTTTGAGTCTGTGTTTGCTCCTGTTGTAAGGATAGTAAGAATTAGTTTGTCTCCAGAAGAGGAATTAATTCAGTATGTGCAGTATCTTTCTGCTTTTCTAAGTTGATACTGTTGATGTTGAAGGATGTTATAATGCATTACAAATTCCTGCTCTTCCTTAAGAATGTAGGTGGCTCAAAGTCTGCCATGCTGTTTCATGGTCTTGCTGTCAGCCAGCTTTTGCATTTCCACTGGAACTCAACTTACTAGCTGGCATCTGACAATGCAGAAAGGAGAGGTGAGGTGGACAGTGAATGGTGATCTCTATAGTGGCCTGTTTGCAGCATGGGTAGCTGCAAAATGGGGGGCAGAAGGTAGGAAGACACTTCAGTTGTTACTACTGGTTTTTCAATGTAACTGTTTGCTGTATGAATACATTTTCTAAAACGTTGGAGAGAAATTAATAAAATACCAATTCAAGATTAGTATCTGAACTTTGCAAGCATCATATAAATGTATTTTATTCTTTTACATTTCATCAGACAACATGATTATTTTGTTTTACAGTTATATTTTTCTATGTATTAAGAAACCGTTTGGAAAAAATATTACTTTAAGGAATAACTTATATTTATGTTAGAATGACCTGCTGGATATATGTCTCTTTAAAACTCCTCTGTATAATAGAAAAGTGTGATGGCTTAAAACTTGTAAATCTGTGTTTTAAGTTTTTGGTTTGCTGCATCAGACTATGCAAGGAAACACTATTGGGATATTTCTGTTGAAAAACAGATTAACAGTGTGAGATTTTGATTTGCCTAATTAGGAATGTTTTTTCCTATTAATAAAAAAAAGAGTATTTTGAAATTAGTCATGGGGTGGAAATTCAGATGTTTATGTTTTATAGGTGAAACAGTCATTCTAAATTTATTTATATTTATGCATTGTGTTCTTCCTTGTTCTTTGTTTTTGATTAATAGGAATTTTGTATCCTGGACAATGCTACAAGTTTATTTTCATTAAGTGGACTGTACTAGGGGTTATAATCTGAGATACTGAAGTCAGTAAGATACGAATAGGCATTGAATATTTTATGACTGTAAAGTAACTTGGATATTATTGATAATATATGGCTGACAATTTTTTTGTCCTTTTTTTAGGAGAAAACACATTTGTGAATATTATAGTATATTCATTTATATAATCAAACATGATATAGCTTTAAGTTTAGAATTCCATATGATATTATATATTCTTTTGTTTTAGTGATTTGGTTATATTAATACTTGATTTCCCTTTTTGCCTAATTAGACGTGCCGCTTTGACAAATGACATTCTACTTATCACTGGCCAGCTCTCCTGACCTTGTTGTTATTACTGATGGGTACATGTTGCTGCTGCAGGCAAAGCAAGCAGTTGTGCATTTTAGGGACTTCACGATTTTGCTACTTTCTCTTTTCTTCTTCCCAGAGTAGTAAAAACTGGAGAGCAGCAGTTGATTTGTGTGGGCGGCTTCTAGCTGCACATGGTCAAGGCTATAAAAAAAGTGGACTACCTGCTAGCCATACAACAGATTCTTTACAGGTATGTTTAAAGGTATGCCCTTGTCACAATATCCATAGCAGCTTTTTTTTTAACATGATCAAACTCCTTTTCCTAATTGTAACATAGAAACTGTGGTTATTTAGCTATTTTAACAAATCACTTTTTCTGTTTGCTTATGTAAAGTAGGCCTTCATTTAAAACAAGTTTAGTTTTTTTAAGGAAAATTGAATCTCGATTCTGTTTTTAAAGGTTTTTGGTAAAATGGAATATGTTTTGCTGTTTTGAAAGACTCAATCTGCTAAGGTTCATGGGACTATCTAGATTGTGAACTTTATAGTAAGGTTCCACATGTTAGAAATGAGTTTCATGTTGCTTAGAAGGTAAGAATCCAAATTAATAAAATATTGCAAGCGATTCAGATGTGACCAGATACGAACTGAGGTTTTTGACCCTAGTGATTTTAAAGCTTATGGAGTTTCACCAAAAGATTTTAAGAATACCATAAAGTTGGAAAAGCAGTTGAAAAACCAGATTGATAATTTGTACATGCTAACTCATTTCAAAGAGAAATGTTCTAATTTTGAAGCAGGCTAGTATTTAAGCTTCGTCTTTGAAATCTTAGTACCTTTACAAACAATTAAGCATTGGTCCTCTGAGTTTTGTTTTAATGATTTGATGAAAAGTACTGTGTAAAAGAGCAGGTAAATATAAATCCTGATTCTTTTCAGTAACAGGGAAACTCAGCTTTTATCAGGAAAAGTTGAAATTGTACTGGATGTGGCTTTTAATTGAAGCTAGTAACAGACCTTGTCTTCCCTTTTTCTTATGTATTAATTTTTAGCTGTGGTTTGTGAGACTAGCACTGCTGGTAAAACTGAATCTGTTCCAAAATGCAGAAATGGAATTTGAACCATTTGGAAATTTAGACCAGCCTGATCTTTATTATGAATATTACCCTAATGTATACCCTGGACGTAAAGGTAAAACACTTGATTTATGAAATGCTTTTATTTTTTCCATTTTTATCATTCATTCTAAAATATTGGTTGGATTCAGGGGGGTTTTAAGTGTAAAGCATTGGATAGCTTTGAATTATGTTGGTTTTGGTTTGTTTTTTTTTTTCCCAGAAGAACATGATTGATTATTACATTAAGTATTGCTCATATTATGGAGGTAGTGATAAAAATTAACAACAGGTAGGCAGTGTATTTCATGATGCTGCTGCAGAGGAGTGTTTTTACAAATAAATGTAATATTTTAGTTCTATGATACTGAAATTAAAAACTACCAAACTTGAATAGTTCATTTTACCCAAAAATAGGCTTGAAAGATGATGAGAGAGTTTGTGGAAATAGACTCTATGAGCTTTTTCCTCTTCAGTTCATCCAGATAGTATCACTATGCTGTTTTTAACATTTGCATGCCCATATGCTACTGCAGGTGTTATTTTCTGGTTTCTAGGATTAAAAGAAAAAAAACCCTAAATTTAGAACTAAGTTAATATTACTCCTTTTTTGAAACATGGTTAAAGGTAGTATTATATGCTAAATAATTGAAAATAAGTAAAAACCAGAGATTTACTACGTATCTCATTATTGAAGAGAACAAAAATGACACCAGCTTCAATTCTTTTTAAGCAGTTTGTCTCAAGTTACAAATGCACTACTTCCCACTGCTCCAAATAGCTCATAGATTAACCACATAGTTCCATTGCTCAGGATATTCTAGTTCTCCAGAAGTCTGGGTTTGAAAAATTGCTATTTTTAAGAACAGTTTTGCTCTTGTTCAGGCTATTTTGAAATTTTATTTTTTCTAGATCTGTTATTTAGAAAAGAATAATTCTCTGATGCAAGTACACTGTTGAGTGTTCTTAATGTTCTTTGGCTTTTGTATTTGAACCACAGTGTGTAATGAAACATTTGTAAGAAGCAGTTGTTACAGGCAGTTCCGCTCTGAAAAATTGAAGTCCAATTTACATGAGATGCTGGTAGCCCTGATGGAGTAACCTAGAAAGAGAGGAGATTTTAAGGTTGCTGAGGAAGGGAAGTTGGTCACAGAGTTCATGATTTTGTGCAGATCACTTTGTTTAGTGATACAAAAGATTAGTTGCAGCCCTGCAAGACCAATGTGTACTGCCTAGAGCAACTCCCTCTTATGTTGAACTCCTTCGTCCTTCGGGTAATCACAGGCAATCCACTGGGAAAGAACTGTGTCAGTTGGAAGAGTGAAAGAGGTCTTGGTCATCAGGTTGGACAGCTTTTTGGATCTTAGGGCTGCTATTCATATGATGCTACCACAATAGTAGTGTTCTGCAGGTCATATGTATGTCTCCACATCTTTTTCAATATTAAAAATAAACTATTTTGTCTAAGAAAAATCCTTGCAGGTCATGTCAATATTGGAGGCACTTGAATGCTCGTGCCACAGATGATACCGAGGGCAGCAGTTCAGGACAGTCTGGCCAGGTCTTGAAATCAGTCACCTGTCCTGTGACTGGGCTTTGGATCCTGGAGCAATCACTCAACCACTGTGGCTATTTCATACAAGTTAGGAGGATATTGATGGTAAAAAAAGATGAGCTTAAGGAAGATAGTCTGTTCCATAATTAATTTTTAACAGTTAAACATACCAGCTGGGACCATAGTCTGATCATTTGTAAGGAAAATAGGATCAAGGTTGGATGGAGCTGACCTGCTAGTTGTAGATATCTCATATACATCCAACATGGTTATGATGTGGGACCAGCTATCCAACATTCCGTACATAGTTTTGAGGAGAAAGAAATGCCATTTGCAGGGATGTGGAAGAACACAAACAGTTATATTTTTGTCTAGTGTTAAACTATGCTATGCTGGATTATGGATAAAGAAATTTAGTATACATACCTTGTTAACCAGCTAATTTAAATAATAAAATACAGATAAATCATTCCTATGTTTTGGTTGAAGTATATTAGTATGAATACACAATCCACTGCTTTTTGGCAATTTTGTGTATCATTTTGCGGTGTAATAAGCATAAAAGAAAAGGGCTTAATTTCAACATTTTAATTTTGATTCATGGTATATAAATGGACTAAGCACTTAAAAGTCAATTTAAGAAGTGAGAGTATAGACATAAATAATGTACCCATTAATTGTAATACAGATAATATTTTGCATATTTCTTTTTATTCTAAATAGTCATAGTAAAAAATGTAGTACATTAGGAAGTTTTCTGGGTTTTATGTGTGAAGTAGGGAGAGTTCAAAACTTAAAGCAGTGAGAACAGCCCTTCATCCATTAATCTCTTAGAAGTCTATCTCAAAGAATTTAAGTTACAAGTAATTGTATGAAAAGTGAAAGATGCTTTTCCATTAATTTAATTTAACATGGCCAACATAGTCCTCTTAATTTCCTCTGAATCTCACCTAAAGCTGTTTTCAGCAGTGCTGCTAATCTCCATTTCCTCTTCATATTTTGTATGGAATTTGCAGCCATGGTATGCATTGATCCCATTATTGTTGTCTTTATCATGTAAGGCTGTAAGATCTAGTTCTTCTGGAATCTTCCTTTCCTGGCTTCTGTGGGCTCTTTGTTCAGTCATTTCCATAGCCCATAGGAGTGTAGCCTCTCAGGATGTTGATTCTGCCAGGATCCTTGTGTTGGCCAGTGGGGTTGGCTAAGGTACTCATAGATCATTCCTGATTGATAAGGAGCAGAGAACAAACTGTTGTCATTTTTTAGTAAAATCTTAAAATTCCTTACTTACAGATTTATTTATTTTAAATTCATCTGCGTAAAGAAGCTATAAAGTCATATTTTTACATATAATTATTTTCCTTCATAATAGGTAGGTCCTTAGGTCAAGAACCCTATTTAGGTCCTTAGGTCAAGAACCCTATTTTAGATTGCTTCTTGCACATCTTCATTGTACTGTGTGGGATATATGAGGCTGAATTTTTGTCATCTGCTCTCTATGACAGATGGTTTTCAGGAATTTGTTTAAGAGGTTTTAATTTTATATTTACGCAGTCTGACCCACTTCTATTCATACCATTTGTGTCTGTGTTCCTTGTGATACATAATAAACTCTCATATGATAGCTTGCCTAACCTGAGACAGCCTTTTCGTTGGTAATGCCTATGTGTTTCTGAGCCTGTGAGAGCCAACAATTAAAATGGAACATTAAAATGCTGTTTCATTCTTTTATGAGGTAATTTGGTCTTGTTTCTGGTTAATAGAGCAGTAAGTTCCAGAAAAATTATTGCTACCAAAATCAATATTTTAAAGCTACAAAACTTGTGAATAATTTATTTTGTATTGCAAAGGGGGAAAAAAATAAGCTATGTGTAAGTAAAAATTGAACTTCTGCTCCCCTGACCAGAAGCTTATGTAACATGGGGTGGATTTTGTTTCCTTTTCCCCATTTCATTCTCCTTGTGATGATGCAGCATCATCTGTACTCCTCTATATCAAATAATTGGGTGGGAAGGTCCTAAATAAGGAATATGGCACTAAATATCTAGTTGCATTTGTTCTAGAAACATACTTCATAGTGTATTCCTTCTCTTGAGCTCTGGTTTCAGTACCAGCACAAGGTTTTTAAAAGTTTGTCCGTGTTGGGACTAGGTATACACTAGCATGTACTGCAATAGGATGGTACTTCTTGATGGATAGTGATAGTTGGAAAAAATAACATAAATAATATATATACAATATATTTTTTTCTCTATATATAAAATAGTGTGATTCTAGATATCACAACTGCTTTAGCATTTTTCACTAGTGATACTTCTATGACATTACTAACATCCACTGTGTTTAGAATTTTTATCAGAAATATCTGAAAAAAAGTGATAGAAGAAAATAGTGTGAGATTTCATTTCTAATGTGTCCTTAGTTACTCAAGCAGTGGTCTTAATTTGCTTCTTTTATTCTGTTTCGAAATTCCAGTCATTCTAAAGGAATCATACCATACATGGTCTAGAAATGTCACTAACCCATGTTGTTAACAAGTTTTCAGCACTGATGTCTAAGGTGAACTGTAATAATTGTTACTACGTTTTGTAAGCTTATAAAATAGCACAATTTGTGGTGAGAGACTTGTTTTATGTCTGTTAATACAGGGAAACTGTGCTAGCTATGAAAACACTTATCCAAAGTATTTCTCTAATATCCACAAATGACATTTTACAGGCATCTCAACTGTCTGTGTATAGTGCTGACAACTAAGTACAGTTGCAAGGTCTACCTAAAGCGTGTTTCTGAATGTCAGCCTATGTCATAAGTAAGGAAAGACTTGGATTGGAGAAATTATCTGCTTTATGTGATGCCTCTACAGTGATGTTTGGCCATTTTGAGTTTACTGTCTTCCTTTTGTTTTCTCTTCTGCTTGTCTATGTGAGGCAGGCTGGCTGAAGCTCCCCTTTTTAAAATTTATGGAGTCTGATGATGCTATAAATCATCATTTTTTTCACCTTCATCAGATTTAGTTAGTGGGATAATTGTGGCAAAATATGAAGTGTTGTGGGGAAAAAAGATTTAAAATAAAAGATTGTTTTTACATTGATGACTTCCTTTAGTTTCTCTACCTATCACAAAGATAAGTGAAGAAATGCACAGACTAAAGAAATTATATCTTAGACTATTCCTCTTTGTTAATAAATTTTGCAGGAAAACAGAAGAAAAATATTCCTCTTCATTGCTACACATGGTGCTGTTTTTTTTTCTCATGTGTTACCACAAATACTGCTGAAGTTAACACTCCCCATATAAGACTTATTCAGTCTTGGCAGTTGCTCAGGAAAATTCTTCATTCACGCTCACGTTGGCAGTAAAAAACATACTAAAACCTCTAGTGGAACTGTTCTGTTGCTTCAGAGCTACTGTCTACCTGTAAAATCAGCTAATACAGCTTAAATAAATACCACTCAAAAGTTGTGGTTCCAGTTGGTTATTCAGGCCACTCAGACATGCAAATAGAATTTTTTTCTGAAATGATACAGATATTTTAATTAAGAAATGTATGTATAATCTAAGGAGGTATACTACTGCTAAAGTACTTAATTGTATTCTTTCACAAGGCTACATAGTCTCATTGTAGACAGTGCCAGCTTTGCACAGCATTCTTAGTACTATGAGCAGCAAATTTCTAAAGGCTGCCTTACTACAGTTACCACTAGGTAAGATTTAGGGTGATCTCTTTGCTGCAGAGCAATTCTTGTAGAGTTTTCCTGCATTCTTTTTATTATGTTTGCCTTTCTCCAATGCAAATAACTCTAAATTACTTGAAAAAGTATTTTTGAAACTTTTTTAAACCAGATCATGATTCAGAGTTTCTGTTCTTAGATTATGTGCAGTTAAATTGTGAAGTATTTGCAAGCATGTAATTTCAGATAAAATTTTCAATTAAATTAATTGAAATGGTACAACCATTTAAATGTGTACAAACATTTAGTCTCCTATGTCATCTTCATCCTCTCTGGCTTGAAAGTAATAAACAAAAACTTGGAATCTAGTCTGTTGAAGTGGGATTTTTAAGTGTACTTTTAATTTCTAGTCAGTGAAGCTAGGATTTGAAGTTCGCTACCTTATCCCTTCTAAAAATCCTGTAGATGATACTAATACATTGTTGGTAGAAGTATGCTGGTGCATATAAAAGCAAGCATATACATCTCTTTCTGTATGTATATGTAAAAACCTGAATATTTTTCAGAAACTCGATTTTGTATATTTCTCTTTTACCCAGTGAAGGAAAGAATTATTTCTTTTGTTTTGGTTTGAGGTTTTTTGCTGTTTAAAGATCCTGCTTTATCTTTTCAGTAACTGATAATCTGATCTTCTGTTGCTTTTTGGCATTTAAGATTTGTTGAATAAGCTGTAGAAGGCAGATCAGAAAGCATTTCTGATTACTGGTTTGCAACTGGCAAATTCAAAGATAAAATATCTGGTCATTGGAATACTCTTCTGTGCTTCAAAAGGGTTCCAGGTGAAGGCTGCAGATCAAATTTGATTGACATGAGGTGATGTTTATGTTTTGACAGTTATGAAAATGTGCAGCTGTTCATAAAGAAATTTAAATTTATGGTCTTAGAAAATTCTACCTGATCTTGCTCTTTATTTCTTCTGTTCCCATGCTTTCAGTGTATCAAATTTCCTTTCAGCAGGCCTTTTTTTACTTTTTAGTTTTGCCTTTTGTATGCTGATAATACATATATATACATATATACAAATGAGATTAATTCATGTGACATGACAATCAAACATCGCATTCTTTGAAAATAAAAATCTCCAGTGTATTTAAAAGTGATTGCTAAAAAAATTGTCTTAAAATTAAACCATTTTCCATTATAAATTTTTTGTATATTATTGTAAAACCCCTAAAGAGGAGCAGCAGAGGTTAACTGTAAAATAACAAACTAGAATAAGAGCTGTTCAACTTAAAAATAAAATTTCAATATATAGCAGTAATTGTAGGGTAATTAATGCCTTTTGTGGAAATTATCTAAGCTTAGCTGGCATAGTTTTACTGTGTAAGAGGACATTACTGTAGAAATTTGAAGTATGAAGTAGAGAGCAAAATCCATTCTCCTATGCTCTTAACTGAAGATTTTAATTACAAGATATGCTATTTGTTTTAAATACTTCCTTGACATGTTGCCCTGTTAAATTCAGTACCAAGTGAAATATAATGGAGTACATGGTCTTGATTCAGAGTAGTTTTGCAAAAGACAGTATGTGATAAATTCGGTGTTTATATAAAATTGTCTTGAACCTAGTGGGATACCACAGGAATAGATATGTATGCCTGCTTATAATAGAAGCCTGTTACAAAGAAATACGTCTTTCCCTTTCTGCCTTAAGTGGCCTAAAAGTGAGAAGGTGAAACTTTTGAGGCAAGATAATGTAATCCTTAATCTAAGAAGCAAATGTATTATTTCTGTTGCAGCTGAGTGTTAATGCAGTCAATCCTACTTTCTTGTTTGTTTTTTTTCCTTTTTCACAATATAAGTGTGTTCACTGAGGGAAGTATAGTTGGTTTTTTCCCCGCTGATCTTTTTTTTCATTACATTTTGTACTCCAAATTCTACAACCTGCCTTTCAGCTCTTCCTAATACTATTATTATTGATCTTTTCAAGTCATCAGCAAATGTCATTTACTTCTTCCCAGTTGTTTTCTTGTTGAACTAGACAATGTGAAATGAAAAATCAGTGTTTTCTGAAAATCTCTTTTGCCTTTTTGAAAGTCTCACCTCTTATCAGTTCTAACACAGGTGTTAATCAGTTACAGAATTGCATCGGTGAACGGATCTCTTCACATGTATTTTGTATTACTGCCATGTATTTCTTTTTGAGAAGTCTATGTAAATTGTACTGGCACCTTATATAAGTAGCACTCATTGAAAACTTTACCAAATCTAATTAAATTTATGACCTGTTTTTTTAACCAGAAAATCTGTCCATTACTGTAGGAACTAAACAGATATGTTACCCATACCACATATAATTTAAATAAAGAGAAGTGTACTTGTAGACACAAACATATCTGGGAAAATGCACTTAACCAAAAATCTCAAGAGTTTATAATTTATAAGCAGTGTATTTAAGGTCTATATTTGGATTGAGTGGCTTGAATAAGTGCTGCAGGGTTTTTATGAGCAATTTGCTCATCTGATTTGACCTGAAATTGTACATTACTGTTTATTTGGGCTGGTAAGAAAGCCTTGCCAGTGGTAAAAGGGCGTTCCTTTTCTCTTCTTCTTTCCACAGTTGTGACATTTGTATGAGAGCATGTGTACAGTTTTGTGCTTTCTCAAAAAAACCCCTCCTGCTGTTCAAAAGGATTACAAGGAAACTGAGGAAGAGGGTGGAAAGAGCTAATGTTTCTTTATTTAAAGTTAGTAGCTTGCTTAATAAGCAGTAAGTAACAGACATTGATTGGATGGATTTGCTCGATGTTTACAGTAAAATTTCTTCTGTTTATGCCATGAGTTTCATAAAGAAAGAGACAAAACAGACTACTAGAGTTTTTTAGATCCTCCTGTGAGAAACTGTAATACAAATTCTGGTTTAAAAATTCATTACAGTAACTAGCCTTACACCCTGAGCCAGCTTTCTTTTGGTTTTGTTTAAGAGGTCTGTCACCACACTTGATGTACTACTGAGGATCTCATTGGAACGGTTTTTGGTCTCAAGCTATGAAGGAAATACTAAGGAGTTGAGAAATAATACATCCATAGAGTACATTTTAAAGTAATATAGTTCTGAGTGCTTGTTACAACTGAGGATTTAGTTGTAAAAGGAAATAAATCAGATTCTTATGGAGTCTAAGTTGACCTGTAGTTGCATTCATCATTCTGACATCTGCTGACACCACTTCTGATGATGTAGATTGGTAGTGGGTTATTCTTTCCTCTCACAGGGATTGTAGTAGAGTAGTTTTATTCAGCAATACATAAGATCAATACTTTACAAAATACAGAGTTCAAAAAAACTGTATAACAAAACATGTAAATTTTATTAAAAATTGATAATGTGAGATATTTCATCTGTGCTCCATTAAATACCTGTATTTGTGATAATGTGAGATATTTCACCTGTGCTCCATTAAATACCTGTATTTGTATGTTGAGTTTTGGTAGTAATTTGATTTTTCTGTATGAGTGTTTATTGAAGTGACCTTTTGTTGCATTTTACAATAGAATATAAACATACAAACTTGTTCAGAATGGACAATGCTGCAGCATAGTCATTTACTAAAACTTTAGCTTCTTTCAGATTTCACAAAATTTTTCCCCCCTTTTTTTACCTTTGCCTCAGAAATCTCTTTGAGTGCAGCAGAAGGTGCATCATCAGTAAATTAAGACTACCTTCTCCAAAAAAGCAGTACCAAACTAGCTGGTTTTAGGCACAGCTTTCTTTTTGGCAGGATTACTGTTGGATTGTAGAGCTGTTAGAACTTGGTCATCAGAGAGGTGGTAGAGATAGAACCAGCCGGAGTTCAGATTTGCTTCCATAGGTTTCAGTGCAAAGCAATTTTTCTGTGGTTTTTTGGCATAGAATTTACTCTTAAATTATTTTCCACTTCCTTTTTGTTGTTGTACACTGCCTAAACTGTCTGTGTATCTTCGGTCATGCTAAGCACTGTTCAGAATACATACATTAAATACTTCACATCTTTTGTGACTGGTTGAATCAACTTCTGCATGTCTCTTAATGGAACTTCAAACGCAGATTTATTTTCTTCATGTGTTTTCCACATATGATGATGCATGAAACTCATGTGTGCATCCATTACAGGAACATAGCAGTCAGGGAAGCCATTTGGAATAGTTAACATCAGCAAAAGAGAATTTTATGTAAATGTAAGATGCTTACTGTGAAGGTCATAATTAGTGAGTCTTGTGATTAAAATTTTGTCAACCTTTAAAAAAAAATTCTAGAGTGAGTGACTCATTTTGTATAGCATTTACCTCTTTGACGTACAAGCCTGTTAAGAACAGGTGCAAAAATCTGTTTAGGAAGCTCCTGAGTCCTGTTATTGAGAAAAGATGAAGCAAAAGGTAACTTGAGAAATCCCCTTAGAATATGTGTATAGCAAATGTACATATTAAAATATTAGAAATGTGGTGGTGCCTTGGAATGTCTACCTAAAACAGAGACTAGACAAAATTAAGAGGATAAAAGTGGGTATTTATTAAAGGCCTTCAATAGGTGCACCTTGGGCACTCAGACACCTCCGAGATGGACGATGGCCACGAGTTTTTCATACATTTATAAGTTTGGTCCATTTGCGTATCAGGAGTTAATCCTCCAGTTACAGCTTCAGGTAATAAAGTCATTTACTCCAAGTTTGTCCCCCCAATTCATTGTTGTTTACATCTCTCAGGGCATGAGACAGTAAGGTGTCCTTGAGTTTCAGGCCTGGAGAGGAGTTGTTTTGTCTGAAAAAAATGGGAGAACAGTAGCTGACAGGCTATGGAGTTTTAGAGTTTTAGAGTTTTTTATATACTAAAGCAGTACGGGATCTGAAAAATATAAAAGCTACATCCTTAGGCATCAGTGGCATGGTATTTTGCAAGGCCTATATCCCCATTATGCCAGCTGATTTGGTTTCAGTAGTGGTGTTTAGTTCACATTCATTATTGTTGTCTGTGTATCAGGATTATGCAGTTACCTGAAAGCAAGATGTTGCACACATTAGGGGTCAGGTGAACTCCTGGAACTACCTGTGAAGTCAGCCAGGATGCCCATAAATGTAGAAAATGAGGTCTTTGACAATACTAATGATAATGATAATGATGATAGAAATAATAATAATTAATAATAATTACAACAGTAGTAGTAGTAAACCAGTAATAATTTCTTTTTCACCCCAAATACTGCTTTAAATTCCCTATTCTTTGATGTTTTGAATGCACCAGAAGTTACACAGAAATATGCTAAGAGGTTTTGCATGCCCTGGTTATATCTCTTTCACAGGCATACTTTGAAGGCCAGTAATTTCATCTTATTTCTTCTACTTTGGTTGTAAAATATACATAATTATTAAATGCTAGTAGTAATGTAGCTACAACTTGAGTAAACTTCATTCTTTTAATCCTTCATTTTAATTAGTTAAATCTTCAATGAAACATTATAATTCCCAGTACAACTCGTTTTTGAAAATTTCAGTTAGGTGCACCTTTTTGCCTTCCTGATTATGGTTTACTTGTGTTTGCCTATTTAAAACATTTTAAACATGCCACATGATATAGCTAAGAGTAAGTTTCCTATTTTCTCATCTTTCACATTTTTCATCAGAAGAAGAAAAGAATGTGAAGGCAAAAATTATGTATTTTTATAACCATTTTTCACTTATATCCATTATATCACATATTTGTGATATAAACACTAGTGAGACATACCTTTTTTAACTCAGGCAAATCACAAACTGGTCATTATAGCAAACACACTTAACAAAATTAATTGCGTTTCTAGGTTCTATGGTTCCTTTCTCCATGCGGATTTTGCATGCTGAACTTCCTCAGTACCTAGGAAATCCTCAGGAATCACTTGACAGACTCCACAGTATGAAGATAATCTGCACCAAGGTAACAGCATCTCTAGGCACTAACATTTCTTAATGTTTAAGAAATAAATTTTATTGTCCTTATAAAGAACATTAAGTTTCAATTATGACATTTTTACTTCATCTTGATGCAAATAAGAAATTTGCTATTAAAAGTAATGAAGTGCCTCTTGCATTTTAAGAGAGATCCTTCTCTTCTTTGTGGTAGCTCTGGCTCAGTTGAGTAGAACAGAGGACAACTTTCATTTTTTTTGCCAGACAAGATGTGGAGCACAGTAAGCAGATGTGTTTAAGGGCAAGTAGGAGAGATTTCTTTCCTTCACTCAGCCATGTCCAGCTTGCTGAAAACAGTTGTTAATGACCTTGATCCTTCAGAAATAGTCCAAATAACTGATTTTAGAAACTGTAGTCATTTAGGAGTGTAAGTACAACCTGCTGAGTTTGGTTGGGGTTTTTGTTTTGTTTTGTCAAATGCCATAATAATTATGGCCTGAATTATAACATGGGATTTGTCAGTACTGAAATTTGAGTTATGGTGTTGTGAGCACTAACTTTACCTACTAAAACCAGCAACCCTGAACCATAAGCATTTGTCTTAAATGTTTTTTTTCTCAGAAATCTTTCCCAAGTAGTCTAATGCACCAGTGACCGTGAATTTTACAATGTGGTAAACTGTAGAAGAAATGCAACATTATTGCTTTATCTATGACACTTGAAAGTTCAAAACTGTAGTAAGATAACCATGTGTGATTACTTTTCATTTTCAGTGTTCCTGGCAAGTTTCCTATATTTACTCCTTAAAATAACTTGGATAAGGGAAGTGGAGGGATATAACAGTTGCTAATTCTGTAGCTGTAATGGCATTAGGTATATGAAATCAACTTCTAATAAATTAATGTGTAGGATAACCAAATGTTTACAGTAAAAAGTCCAATTCTTTTTATTATGAGAGGAAAAAATGAATGGTTTAGGTAATAAGAGGTGAAAGTGGCACTTTTTATAAAGTTGGAAAGAATTTATTTGAAGCCATTGAGAGATATATCTAATTTGGCCAAGAAGTGATACTTCTTAGCACTTGACGACTGCTGTTACCTCTCGTCTGATATCACTGGCCAGCTATTCTCTCCAGCCCTCTTCCTCATAAACAGTTCTCAATTTGAAGTAATTCTGTTCTTCTAGAAAATGCCATACCACTTGTATTGTAGGATTTCATGGTGTTTCTACTAACATTTTGCCTGCCTCAGTCTGCAAGAGATTGGCTGTTTCACATCTTGGGTTTATGCAATCTGGTATTAAGTGCTTCACTGTCTGCCCTCAGTCATGGAGGTGCCACTAGGTTCCAAAACTGAACTGGTTTCTACGTTCCTTAATCTTGTAACAAAGAGAGGAAACTGAATGTGAACGAGGGAGTGACTGCTGAGCAGGGTATCCATCAGCCATCTGGTAGATTTGATTGACATGGCCATATCTCAGTTACAGTGTGATCAGCCATGATTCTCTGCAGGTTAAAGATTGTTGGTCAGTAGAGGAATGAAATAAAAGGAAATTAACTCTGTTCTCCCCACACACGCTCCTTTATATCTTCAAGTCATCTACAGCCTTGAGGTGGATCTGCCTCTGATGTTTCTCTACAACTGCATATCCTTAGACCATAGCCAGTGTACCAAGGAAGCTTTTAAACTCTAATAAAAGATTTTGTTTGAACATGAACTGGGCTGATTATTTGTTTAAATAAGGGAAACTTAATATGGTGAAGAAGATGAAATAGAAATAAAGTAGAATTATAAATTAGTATATACATGTTTCCCTGCCCACTAAGTTCTTGAAGAACAGGTCTCTTCCTTGTGTTCTCAGTTCATCAATTGCTAGTGACCTAGGTCACCGCAGATTCTTTGTTATTTATCCCTTGTACTCTTGGAGAAGGCCACTTTAAAGCTGGCTCTACATCTTCCATGAGCTCTTCTGAGGAGTCTCTTGTTCTCTGCTCTTGGTGTTGGTTCAGAGATTGTCACCTCTTGGCCTTTGCCTTCCTGTGTCTGAGTTTTCAAGGTTTTCCCTGTGTTTGTGTGTCCAATTGCAGCAAGAAAAACAATATCCCTTTGGTTCTGACAGCTTCCTCTAGAGCCAGGATGCAGTAGCCAGGACAAGCTATTGTCTATGCTGATGGATGCTTCTGTGAAGTACAGTAAACAGATAACTACTAACAAGTAGAACATCTGTCTTTGAAATTTTTGAAGTATTTCTGATCAGTTATTCTACGTACCTCATTGCAGATTACTTCCTTTGTTTGTATTCATTTAAGTACCTTAGTTTTTGGAGCAATTCAAAGACAATTGTAGAAAGAAGAGTGAAAAAGGGCAGATTGTAAAGATAAATGTGTTTTTAAAAGACAGTTGTAAATTGGTGGTAATTTAACCATTTGATGGTTTTACCATCATTTATTTTTATCAAGGCTGGCTGATAAAAAACACTGTATATGTTTTGATTTTTGTACAGAACGCTGTTTGTCTAAATAATCTCTATCTCAACTGGAATGTTCAAGAATATGGTTCTAATACTTACAAAAACCCATGGCATAACCACAAAAATAACATAAAGGATGTACACTCATTAGTTTTAATATTTGTATGTGACACTTGGGAACCATTTGGGTTATAACAGAATTAATTGGGGAGCTTTCAACCAAAAGCCTCTAGTGTTTTACCTCCCTGTTTTAAAAAGTGGAAAAATAATCTTTGGTCATCCGTATTTACAGAAGGGCATACGAATCATCATTATGTAAATGAGATGATCTTGGAGTCATAAAAGCTAGAAGAAAGAAAAGACCTATTAGCTCACCTAGTCTCTCTCTGCAATGCAAGGTTGTTTTGTAGTTTTTAATGAGCCAGCCTATGGTGCTGAGGCCACATCTGAGCCCTGGGAGGTTATTCCAGGCTAATGGTAGTGCATTCTGATCACAAGAAAATTTGTCTTTCATTTCTCTTCCTTAATGTAACAATGAGGTTTGTTTCCTATCCAGTACTTGGTTTTAACCTGCTAAATTCTTTATTGCTTTTTGTTGTATATGTTCTACAGACACTTGTCAACTTTAGATTAACCATTCCACTTAAGGATGGAACTGTATTTATTTTGATTACTTGATCTTTACAGCCTCCCTCTATTTACACATCTCTGGTACCTAAAGCAGGATTGGTGGTTGAGTGCAAAAATGTTATTTTAATTTTTTCTGAATATATGTTTCCATATATTTTTTTCCTGTAATAATGATTTTATGTATTCCTGCAAGTGTCTGATCAAGATCTGTTTAGATATTTTGCATCTTTTTCTATATGAGCAACATTTGGGAAAGAAATTATCTGTAGTGCCAAAAGGCTGTTATAGCCTGGCGGAGGAACCCAGTGAAATTGTTGCTGTCTCTGTGTTATTGCTGGTCTTCCCAACATGAACTGCCTCAATGACTTGTTGGACCTGTAAGTCCACCATGAAATAAATGGTCTTTGAACAGCCAGGCAATAAAAGTAACAATAGTAACTTAAATCACAAAAGGACTTGTTCTTTTCAAGTGTTCATGTAAAAACATAAGCATGATCACTTTAGTGCTGATAATGCTGAAGACAGGCTAAAAAATGCTCAGCTGGAGGCCAGAATGTGAAAAGGACAACTGTCAGGCTAAGTCTAAACTTGTCTTGTTTGTATGTACCTCTGCTTCCCCAGATGTTTGAGGGAGAGCTCCTGGAAATTTACACGTTTCATAGTACAATATATTTCACTTTTAAACTCTAATCCCTCAACTGCCACAGCCATACTGGGCACTTGTACCAGGTGGGAGGAGCAGCAGCAAGTGGGTTAACAGTCTTGCTTCCTAAAAAGGCCTCTGCATGTGTTACTTCTGCAAAACTTGTCAAAAATACTTTGTGCCATTTTCCCATCAGCCACAACTTCTGTAGTTCCACCACTCTTCTTCATGAATAGTTATGTTCCTCCATGGTCCTTTGATACACACTCTTCCATATCTCCTGGCCTTCTGTTTTATTTCCAAATTGGTGAAACTTTCCAGTCTCTTAGGTTTGATTACTATAAGCTTCTAGTTGCTAAGGTGACGTAAGTTTTCTGTTTTTCATATGTTACTTCAGTCTGCAGGGTATTTGTCTTGACACCTTGTTGGTTAGGTTCATGGAACCTATGATGACCCTTTACAAGTCTAAATACCCAAAAAGCCACAGTTCCAGAAGCACCAAAAAAGCCTGAATAGTGATATGCATATATTAGTAATTCTTGCATACAGGCAATACATAGGGAATGAAAGAGAAGACTCAGTGAAGTAATAATAGCCAGTGAAAGTAAGTAGTGTGCATAATGGTAAGTGTTTAAAACAAGAAAAAGCACAGGTCATATGTAAAACTGATGAATTAAATTGTAGAAGTGTTCAGTCATATTTTTCTTCATATAGTTGGAACATGGGTGGTTAGAGCTATGTCTTGTGATATTGCTAGAATAAACAGTTTACCACCTAAATATTTCATACTGACTAAATGCAATACTTACACTGAGAAACTGTCGGAATCATTAATGTTACTATTAAGCAATTCTTGGAAAATGGGGAAATGCCCATTACTGAAAAACTGCAGGTGATGTTTTTGTACTTCAGGGCAAAAGAGAGAGAAACCTAGGGAATAAAACAATTAGCCTCAAATCATTGCTGAGCTCTGTTTTAATGATGTTGAGCTTGAGGTCACAGCTAGATATCCCCAAGTAATGTCACAGAATGGTTAATGTAATACTCTAATTGTATGCTAATATCTAATTCTTCTCTTTTTGTTTATTTTAGTGAGAATGTTTTCAGAGAAATACATTGTCTTTTTAAACAAGACAGCATGTCACCTTGATGAAGGGCCCTTGTGTTTGTATTATTTCAAGAGTAGGAACTTTGGGCCTTATTGAGTCTGAGAGGAAATCACTAGATATTTTGTAGGGGAAGAGAAAGATCAGGGTTTTTACACAAAGTAGATTATAAAGTGGTTTGAATTTGTGGGAGAGAAGAATGTGTTTTGTTTTTTTTTGACAAGGTGTCTTATTGTACACTAGGCATTCAACACTGAAAGGTGGCACTTTGGTTTCTAAGTGATTTCTAGGTGGCTGCACTGCTTTTGAAAGTGGTACTGAGAGTCAGTCTTGCAGGCATGCCACTGCCAGCTCATAAATTGCCACCTGTCAGCTAAGTGTCTGTTGGTGTATGCTCACAGCCTCTCAAAATTTGAGGTAAGGTAGCTCAGTCTAGCCCTCTCACCAAAGTTTACAGTAAACCGTATCACCTTGTATTTGTCATGGCCTGACAATTCTTACCAGGAGAATTAACCTTGCTCAGCTGGGGGGTGGTAAATATTCTAGGTGTATGTCTCTCCTTGCTCTTAAGTTCTTTGTAGTTGAATTTATGAACTTGAGTTCAAAACTTCACTCTAGTCTGTAAAAAGGGCTTGGTAACTCATAGGGCAATTTCTTCCAGCTTAATATGATCTTGAAATTGGTGGTATGAGATAACTTTCTGGAGGTACAGATTATCTTGATTGGCTGTAGAAAACACTAACACACTTTCCAAGACCAGATTAATTCTACATGTCTTCTTTTGAGGACTTGTTGTGTTGATTTGAAGTGTTCCTTTGTGAAACACTGAGCACAACTGGAATACTTCGTTGGCTTAGGAAAAGACAATACTTCTTATACTGCCAGAAACTGAAAGCTTTGTTTGGAGGTGTGCTTAGTCCCCAGAAGAGGCAGTGCCTTGTATTTCCTTCATTAGGTGTCCACAGTGGCTGATTAAACAGCAAATGGCCCTAATAGTTTTTTGAACGAAATCTCAGGCATCATTCTCCAACCAAAGTTATATATCTGTAGTAGGAAAAATGGGGTCATCTGTGAGAACTGGAAAATGAATTTGGAGAATTGTAATGGAATTAGGAAAAGGAAAGTTGACTTGTGTTTCAAATGGAGCCTTGTATGCATACTTTAAAAGTGCTTCAGATACAAGCTTCATTAAGTATACATTTCTGTTCTTTCCAATAAAACAACAGATGTTTCATTCACTCGACAATTTACATGACCTAAAATCTACAATAAATTTAAAAAAGCAATAAACCCCAAAGTTTGAGAAGGAAATGGCAGTAAGAACTAAGAGGTATACTTCATTAAAGACAAAAACATGGAACTAAAGAAACTGAAGCCCATACTGAGGGTGAAGAAGTCAGGAGGCTGTGGCCTTCTCTGAAAAAAATCAGTTTTGACTTTCATTGCAGTCATTAATGTTCATTCTCTGGTGAAGCATATTTCCTGTTTTACTTAACAAAATGTGTGTGACCCTAGAGTGTGCTGGCATTTAATGTTCTATAGGTATAAACTGAACTCTAACATCCTTCTACAGTACAATGACTTTCTTACTTTGTGCAATTGATCTAGCTATGGTAATAACCAGTAATTTTGAACTGTACCCTAAGTGAAGCATTCCTGCATGAATTGGTTTACACAGAGACTGTCCATTGTAGATAATTTGCATTAAATATATAGTGCTGTTTAAACTCATGTTGGTTACTTTAAAAAAATTACTACAGATACTAGAAAATTTGGAACAAGGCTTAGCTGAAGATGGAAGTATGACTAACATTACACAGGAGAACAGACAAGGTAGGTATTCTTTAAACATTTTTTTCACAGACAGTGTGTTTTTATTGATTGCCTAAATGTGCCAGAAGTTTTCACAAGACTGCCCCAGACTACTTAAAACTGTAGTTTTGTAATCTTACAGCCTACTCAGGCCCTGAAATGATACACCTTGTACTACTTTTTGCTGGAATTAATTTCACAGTTTTGCCTTTGATCAAACTCATGCAATAAATCAATTCTTTTTCTTACTTAGGAGAAACAACATGGCTGTTATCCTTTAGTGGTGAATATATAAGTGTATTGCTATTACAGCTCAATGGGTGTTTCATCTTAAGCCTTGGCTGACTGACTCTTCTCAAACCTCATGTTTGCCATCCACTCAGTTTTTTCAGATTGAACTACCCCCACACCATGGCTACTCTGGCTTAGGGTGCTGCTGCCCAGATGGCTGAGTCTCACTGTAGCTGCATGGTACTTAGACTCCAGAAATATCTAACACACTTGTTAAAATAATATTTAGATTATATTGAGTTACATCATCATTTTCATGATTTTACACCCAATTATGTTTTCTCCTCTTCCTTCTATCTTAGTGATGTTGCTTCAATAGTATAGGGCAAATTATGGCACAAAAATGGTGATCAGGACAAGCTTTTTTTTTTAACAGAATTTATACTATTTGAGGTCATCTGAGTATACTTGAAAATTAGAGAAGAGAAGACATTTTAGGAGGCATTGCTGTAGATTTGTATGGACCCCTCATGATGCCTAGCAAGTTAAATACACCCACCAAGAAAACAAAAAATTTTCACTTTTAGCTAACAGTCTAAGGAATGTTACCAAGTTCTTTCTAGGAGACCATTCACACAGAGCCCTTGGAAAGTAAAGGTCAGGCTCTGAGATAGGAGAGGCTGGATAGAGTTAATAGCAGAAAAAAATTATAAATAATTACTTTAAACTGTCTTTGTGGAAGGGTGCAGACCTGTCTGAACTATTTTTCTATGTGGTCTTCAATTGGATTGGATGTAAAAGTTGCTTTAATGTGTCACTGTACCTGATGTGATACACCTTCTGAATGCCTAAAATCCTAAATCCTAAAATCACAAACACATGTGAGAAGCATATATCATAAAGGTATTTACACATATAGTCAAATGAATACATTTACTACTCTTCTCAAAAGGTTTAGGAAGAAGGGACATAATCTTACATTGAAATTAGACACAGCATTTAATGAATTTCTGTTCTTTTCTCTTGTATCTTACATTCTTTTTTGCCTCTGTTCTCCTACTTACTTTTTCCTGTTAGCACCTTCTGCCAGAATTTTCATCCTCAGCTGCACATCTTTTGTTTTTTAAAACTTTAAAACCAAGCTGTTGGTCTCCCTTTAAGGTGCAAGGACTTTTTCCTAGCTGTATCATAATCCTCTGTCCTGCAGTCTGCTTCACTCAGGAGTTACTGGCTCCTTGCTTTTCCTCTGTGCTTCTGCTTCAGAGCTCAGATGGGCTCAGGAGGCGGCATAGTTAGAAAAGCAGCAGCTAGTAGTTATCAAGGGACATGGCTGCAGAAAATTTGGAAAGATCTTTACATGTCTACTGTGCAGCTGCCTCTAGGTTTAAGACTGCCAAAAAGCCCATGGGACCTTTGCAGAGGCTGTTGACTGCTGTTGTCTGTGGAGGTCAGCCAGGTCTGCTCCCTCTCTGCTTTGTCTCTGCATTTGGAGCTCCAGGAGGCTTAATAATGGGTTTGCTTTTTTTCATCTGAGACTTGCTGAAGCAAACCTTATTAACTTCATATGAAGACAGCCCTAATTCATTATGGGGATTATGCTTAGCATGTAATTTCCATGCTGCTGATGTAAGGAGGTGCAACACCAATCAACTTACCACGTGCATCTCTTGCCTGGAACAGAGCACCTCATTTGCCAGTTTTTCAGCAGGCAGAGAGATTTAGCATTGCACCACTTGCCTGGTAACACGTTCTGTAAGTTGCCAATTTTGTAACTTCACAGTGCCTATTGAAATGAGTGTGGAATACAGAGCCCTTAATGAAAACAAGGAAAAGCAAATGCTAGAGTGGAAGCATGGTGGCATGGACCTGCAGAGAGTGTTTCAGGCATCTCAGTAAAACAGTGATCTGCTGTTGGGTTTTGGTTTTGTTTAGTGCTTTGCAGATTTTTTTTAACCCCTTTCTGCCAGTGCTAAGAAGCCTCATCCCACAGAGCTACAGATTTCCAGACCTGGTTCCTGTTCAGTTTATAGCACAGGCTGGAGACATCTGGTTTGCATGCTTTCAAATCCTTTTTTGAGAACTGCAGCTGATGCTATCTGATTGTTAACATGAAACCTGGATGTCACCAGTGTAGGAATCAGCATCTAATTTGTTGTCACCTAAGTCCTAAAAACTGACTGTGGTTACCAAACTACAAGGACGTGCAAAAGAGGAGATATTTACTTAAGTGAAATAATGAATGGCAGTTACTTAATTATGTTCAGATTTTATTGATACCTACAAGGAAAGAAAAGGAATGTGTCATGAAGTATTTGTTCATGGCTTAGAGTATCATCTCCTTTAGTAGCACTAGGGATGTGTGGTCACGGGGGAATTTCTAAAACATAAAATACAAGGTAAAGTATTGCAGGTGAGATATCAGCTTCAGTCTTGGACCCTACATTATAAGCCTCTTTCTGACAAAGATAATTTGAGAATATTCATGGGTTGGATTTTTTTTGTTTTATTATTGAAGAGGATGGAAGGAGTTTTCCTTTTTAGGAAAGGCAGTAGACATTTCACCAAGCTCTTATTTGTAATGACTTCTTTGTGTGCTGAAAGAATTATCTGTCTAATCTGCCATGCTTTCATCAGTGACTACATTAATGATACAAATGACTAGTCTCAGTTAAGACAGTTTTGTTGAAATAGCCTCTTCTCCCTTCCCCCCACTCTCTTTCAAATCATTACAGTGACCTTGACAGCTGATTGACTGAGATACATGTATTTTTCAAATGTCCGAAATTAATAGTCCTAATGTTTATTTTTGAGGATTAGAGAAATGCTCCTAGCATTGATCTATGGTACTGTAACACGAGAGAAAAATAAGGGTCTGTGTGAACTGTTCTCTTGCAACATCAGGAATCTGTCTGCAAAGCAAGAGTTAGAAATCTGCTGCAGCTTTTAATGCCTGTAAGCTCCAGGAAAATAGGGAAAGCAGACAAGCTTGGCAGATTTTTTTCAGCATATCTCTCAGCCAGAGGCAAGCACAAACAGTCCCAGACTCAGACATTTCTCACTCTGCATGTTTTGGTTCTGGAATTACATTCTAGCTATGTTTGATTTTTTTAATTTACCACATTTAATGCTGTAGATTGCATGTTTTTAAACTGTTGCTCATTATCACTTGAATCCTTTTATGCACCTTTTGTTCTGATGTTGGGAAATGTGTGGCTTATTTCGGTGTTTAATATTTAGCCTGAGCTGAGAGCTGAGTGACTGTCTACTGCTCTGCATTGTTGCCTTGTGTATGGTACCCAGAGCTGCTTGAGCAATTCCCTTGGAGAGATGCAGAATTCTCTGGTGCTGCAGCAGGGCTGAGGATTAAAAATTCTAGGCTAAAACCCAGTGGTGTTAACGAGGGGAACCTTTCAAAATCGTAATTCATAGGACCGATAATTGATGGCAAGAAAGAACCTCTAATTTATTTGTGCAAATTCACAAGCTGCTCTTATTTTGCAGCCTCTGTTCAGCTGTGGAGGTCACGTCTGGGCCGGGTGATGTACTCCATGGCAAACTGTCTGCTAATGATGAAGGTACGTGGGTGGCAGAACTGCAGAGGTACCGTATATTCCAGAATAGAATGTCAGAGAAAATGCAAGTGAAATTACTGGTGCAGAGATAAGGAAGACTACCTGACAGTACATGAAGGTTTTGCTTATTGAAGAATTAATTAGGCTTAATAATGTCTTATTTAATAGATAGCTATTTGCAGTAATGTTCTTTGGGAGCATATCTGTACTTATTTCTCCTCAAATCATCCTAGAGAACATGCAATAACAATACAGAATTTGCATTTTTAAATTGAATTTTTCAAACACTTAACTAAATGCTCTAATTAAAAGCAATTATGTGCTCTGCCTTTTTCTAACTGTGCACTAGGAATGTTGCCCTGTTTGTGAGGCTTAGTAACACTGTTGCTTTTGTATGGGATAGTGATCTGGAACATCTAAATACATCTTCCCTTGTCAACTGATCTCAGTTGTAATACGTCTTCTTTCAAGTTTAAATCCTCACTAGTGGGTAGGGGTGGAAAAGAAAGCAATAAAAGCAAAAGTGACTAGCTTTCACTGCTGATGTTTTCCCCCTTGATTCCTCCTTATGTTTTTTAACCAATTGTACTCTGTTTGGTGCAACAGTCTTAGCTTCCCCTTGTATTCAGGACGTAGAAATAAAACGACTTCTGCCAGTCATGATGTGGTCAGGAAAACTGGGGTGTTGCCATTCTTGCAGCAAACTGCTGTTATCCTGAGCTAAACTGTGCTTTACAAATCAGTTAGCAGCAACAGCCTTGCAGCAGGGCTGTCAGCAGTAGAATCTTCACAGGCCAAGATTTGCACTCCTGGCTCCCTGCACTTTGACTGCTAAAGGTCATGCCAGACCTCATCCTCTGATGTTTACTGAGCTAATTCCCAAACAAGGATCCATTCTTAATATTACAATACCTCAAAAAGTATGGTTTCTTCTTTTTTGTTGTGTTTTTAATATGAGAGCCAGCTATACAGCTGTACATTAAATGGAATATTCTTGTTATTAGAATTAGGGGAAACATACGTTTGTTTGCATGATTAAATTGTAATAAGAACAGTTCCATCTTGCATATAAATAATTGTTCATTAAAATAGTTTCTCTTTTGAAGTAGCTACATGACAGGTTCATTTTTAAAATCATTCTCTTTTTCAGTAAGCAAGTGAAGAAAAGCATGAGCTGCTATCCTAAACAAAGTAGAATATATAAATAAAAAAATACTGGTATATATATTTTCAAGAACTTCACTTTACTTTTTGATGTGAATTCTTTTTTAACTCATGTGTTTTTCATGTGTACACAGAAATCTACATGCACACACAGTTCTCACTTTCCTCTGGTTTGGTCTTGTTAGGGCTATTTTCTTTGAGTAACAGAAATATTTGTGAATACCAATTATCATCTTTTTTGAAATGATATTTCAGAAATACTGCAGCTCAGACACTTCTTAAGATGACCGGTTGTATTTAGGACCTATCTCACTGCTATTAAATTAGAAATTTATGGCTCACAATAACTTCCAAATTATGCACAACTGCATGTTAATGCATAATTAGTTCCATCCAAAATTTGCATTTCATTGCATTGGCTGTAGGGTACTTGTGAGTCTCAGTTTTCAGGAATATCCCCAGACCATTCAAACATGCAGCAGTACTGCAGTCAACTTCTCTACTTTCCGGAGTATCCAGCATGAATCTATTCAAATAAGTTTTAAATGCACTTTTTTGAGTTCTACCATGAACAATTATATTAATTTAACACGGTTCCACCCGTTTTTGCTGTTGTATCATATACTTTAAAAATTGCAGTTGTTTTTATTCTAGTGTTCCAAGTGTATGTAATTTAAGAAAAAACAGCGATTTCATTCTCGAAGTCAGCGCCATCTGTTGCCATCTAGTGTCCATTTGCAATATTGCAAGACTGTGCTTGATCCCCAAGCACTGTTAGGTGATGGAATACCTTGGGCAAGTAGTTGATGATGATGATGATAATAATAATAATTTATTAAAGTAAAACTGTGTGACTTTGGTATAAAAAAAAAAAAAACCCAAATATATTACTTTTACTGACCTCTTTCTTTGGCCAAAATACTACAGTAGTATTTAACAGGGAACAATCTTCTCAGCATTGACACTTGAAAATTTAAAAAAACCCACTAAGATTAGATATTGGCCCTATTTAAATCTCTTTTCGTTATCCTCAACTCTTAGGTTTATTTCATGCAATATTTTTTCTGCATTATCTGCCTGAATCAAAGAATTCTGTTTATGTAGTACAATGATTTTTGCCTTTTTAAATATGCCTCATTTGTTTCATAGTTAAACATCTCCTTAAATTTTGAGATGGAAGGGTATTTTATTTTGGAGGTAGTGAGTGAAGGCAAAATGATTTACCCAGGCACAGGAAATGAGCTGTGTCTCCTACACCCTAGGAATGTCTTTCCTAGGTACTGAACTCTGCCTGCTGTGTCCCTTTATGCCATGCTGCAGTTTGGTAGCAGTTCAAGGCAGTCTTTCTTTCCTGTTCATCTCCCTTTCTTTGTATAACCTTTCTTAAATGGGTTCTACCTTCTTTCTGTACCCCACTGTTGAACTTAACCAAATGACAAAGAAATGGTGGATTGCAGTTGTATCAACTGATATCAAACAGCTTTCCTGTTTCCTGTGAACAAGAGACAACTTAAGGAAAGATGTGGAAATACAGCAGGAAGGGAAGGGGGGGCCATGTAACCTCTCACTGCAGACTTCCATTTACAAGAACTGTGGGCTTATGTCACTATGAAAGCACATCCTGAATATAGCAGCATGAAGGGAATGTTAATTTAACATACAGATGATGATGTGCATTGTTTCTTTTCAAAAGTCTATCTGCAAAATGCCTGTCACTTTACTAAATCGCCATGGAAGTGTCTTAAAAACTTTCTAAGTTCTTCTTATCTGAGTAAAATTGCTTTTGACGTTATCTTATCAGACTTATATCTCTCTGAGGAATAAACACTTAAGTGTTTTCCATATATATTATAAATGCACTCTAATTAAAGGCACATTTTGTGCTTTTTAGTTTTCTTCAGTGTTGTGTTAGCTTTTGTAGAGCTTGCCCTTCATAAAAGAAAAGCATTAGAATTTATTTTACTCTGGGTATAATTCAATTAAAATGGTACCAAGAAGGAGGTAACAACTTGTGCTAGTGACACAAGGGACTGATGCCTGAGGACTTTGGTTCTTCTATGATTTAAAGGAGAAAGACTGCATGAATCATCATGTCTTTTGCCTGAATGCTGCAGTACAGCTCTCTGGATTCACAGCACTGTGAATCTCTGTTTTCATAACCCTTCCACAACTGCACTAGATAGAGAGGAAGAATAAGTTAGTTATCCCTGTCCTCTCTCCCCAAAACCTGAACTATCTGCTCCTTGTCTGAAGTCTATTGAGATAGACTGTTTGGAGGTTTTTAGTCTAAGGTTCCTTGAACTTACTCTCAGCATTCTACACATCATGGTCATTTATGCTTATTTCTAATTAAGTACTTAAGGTGGTGATGAGGGAAATATGAAAATATGTAATGCAGTGACCTTGAAGGGAAGTGCAGTTATACTGTGGTGCATTGAAGGAAAAATATACTCCAGCAAGTAGGTCCAGTGGCTTACTAGAACTGTTTTGGATTAGTATAGGTAATGTTGGCCCCAAATTTTCATAATAAAAGAGGTATTGAGTTATAAAACAATAGGCCAATTCTCATTCATATCCTAAATAGTGTAATTTCAGACCTTCTGGGATTTTTTTGCAAAGGTGTGGAAAACTGAAAGGCTCTTAATCTTTTTCAATTAAAGACCATGACAGTATGTCAGCTGCATCTCTAAGTCTTAAGATCACAAACTGTAATCAGAGTTTTTACTGGCAATACTTAATGTGTTTTATTCCTCATAACCACATCTTGTATCAATCAAGACTTCACTCCTCAGAGACGGTGTGTATTTATCATTCCATCAGACAATCTCTGTTGTATTATGTCACATTAGCAAAACAGTGAATGACAACAGTCTTTAGTAAGTGAGACCAAATATCATCTATTTTACAGTGTATTCCATCAGAAGGAACTGTCAGATAAGATGCCTCTATAACTCACCACAGAATAGTAGGATATTCAAGAAATCTCCTAATGCTTTCATCATAGTGTGGGGAGGATAATAAATGCATATTAAACTCACTGTGGGATCCATGGGTGACCACAGAATGAGACTGTATTTAGAAGTGAACAATGATGTTTCAGTTTCATCCTTGGGCCATCCTTGCTTCCGCCTTTGGACTTAAATTTAGTCTCTTGTCATCTCCTGGAAAAAATGGGTCCTATTCCTGTGGCAGATACTCCAAGGCATGGGGTGGGTAAGCAGAGGCATGATGTGCTGTGCTGTTGTTGGCAAAGAGGATGCAGTAACCACCAACAGAGTGCATAGACTCTTAATGTTCACCTCTGGCCTCACATTTCAGGAGCTGTCAGTGTTTGTGTGCTTATAGTTGTAATGCATATGGTGTTGGAGATAAGGACAAGGAGTGCAGAAAAGGAGGAGGGTTTCATTCCCTGACTAGGCTAAATCCATGAGGCCCCTGCAGCATGGGCCTCTAAGACTTGGCTGCTTGTTCCTACCAAGGCTGGCTGCTATGTACACGAGAAAGCCTGTGCTGCTGTGATGGCGCAAACACTGCCCACTCTTGCAGCTTCTTGTGGCTGAGGCTTTTCTGCAGTCAGTTCATGCTAAGCTGTAGACTAAGCTGGCAGAAGCACTTATCTATCAACTTGATGCATGGTCTCCTGGGAGTTGTTTATGCATCAGTTTGGGGATGTGACTGCAGAGCCGCAATCCCTCATGGTTGTGCTGTGCATCTTTATTGTGTAGCCAGAGCCTTAGAGTGTGCACAAGAGTGAGCACTGGGTAAGGGGCAGCTTTAGAACCACAGAATTTGATACAAGAAAATTATTTCTCTAGTGACTACATTTGATGCTTGAAGGGATAAAAATCACAGTTCTAGACAATCCTTCAGATTTAGTAAGTTATACTGTTGGAAGAATAGGTACTACAGTTATGTCTGGGGTTCCTCTAAAGAGCTAGATCAAAGGGTCCCTATTCCAAGTTTTGTATGCCTAACACAGTCGTACTCCTTGATGAATGAAATTTACTGAGAGCTGTTACAATGAAAATTGAAGTTTTTCTAAATCATAAATGTGAAAAATTGTGGTTGCTTTAATTTCATCACATTTGAGTTGTGAATGACAAATACAGCAGCATTTAAGTAAATATACTTGTGTATGTGGCACATTGGTTTTCCTCTGAACTCTTTTTATTACCAATAATAAGAGTGAACTTGTCATGGCACATTAGAATTGTAATAAACTTTACATTTTAATAATTAATTGTTCAGAATTAATCATTATACCCACAGTTTACAAGTTATTTGCAAAAGAAAGGTCCTGTAGAGGGCTTTCCTAAGCTGTTTGACTCATCCCGTGCTAATACAAGACATGTAATTTCTCTCATATACAGATCAGACTCCAAAGACTTATTTTTTTGTTTGTGTGAAACAGTATGTTTCAAATAGACTGATTTGGGTCAGAACAGACCTTTCAAGGTCATCTAGTCTAACCTACCCCTGCATGCGCTGGGACCTCTTGAACTGGATTGGGTTACTGAGAGCACCAACCAATCTGACCTGGAATGTTTCCAGGGATGGAGCATTCTCCATATTTCTGGGTAGCCTGTTCTATGTTTCATTGCCCTCATGGTAAAAAATTCATTCCTTACACCTAGTCTAAACCAACCCTCTTTTAGTCTTTAAAACCATTAGCCCTTGTCCTATCACAACATATATAATAAGCCCATTTCAGGTACTGAAAGGCTGCAGTGAGGTCTCCCCAGAGCCTTTTCTCCTTCAGGCTGAAAAACCCCAACTCTCTCAGCCTTCCTTCTTGAGAAATGTTCCAGACCTCTGACCATTTTTGTTGCCCTCCCCTGGACCTGCTTCAACACATCCATGTGTTTCCTGGGCTGAGAACTTCAGAACTGGATAGAGGGTTTACTCCTTTTAAGTGCATCCTCAAGAAAATAAATTAATTACATCTACAGAACATTGCTTCCTCAAACCAAGCAGGAGATGAAGAAAAACAAACCTTTACTAGTAGCTGTGATCACATTAGGGACAAGTAAAATGAGTATTGTAATTTGAGTAAGAATAATGGTTGGGCAGAGAGTATCCCAAGATGTCTGTGTAGTTTTGTAAGATGATTCTCCATTGTCCTTTGCTTTCTAATGCCCACCACAATTCTTAGTATTAAGTTGAAGGGCAGGACTGTTGGGAAGCACCAAAGTATTACAGCACAGAGAGTCTTTGCTTGGCCTGGGCCTTGTAAGTGAAGGCAGGTGCTCTCTGCCTCTGCTCACATTTCCCCAGGCTGTAGCACCTGAGGCTGGTACAGCCCTGGGCCAGTGGATGTTCCTACAGCTACAGCCTGTCTCGGCACAGAGCATGGGCAATGCCTCTCACCTCTGCCTGCCAAACCATGTGGCCAGGCTCCGAAACTCATGTCCTGTTGAGGTCATTAAATTACTGCATTTCAACCATGAAGCAGCTGAACTGCAGGAACCAGTCACATGGGCATTTCTTTCTAGTGGGAAATGGGACCCATTTGTTTAATCTTCTGTCACTGGTCCTTAGCTGGAGGGTATAGTGGCATTCCATCTTGAGAAGACAGATCTTAATGCTGCCCCCTGCCAGCATGGCCTTCCTGCAGACTTGGTGTCACTTGAAAAGCTTTCTGGAGATCAGAACCAGTCCTCCCCACACTTAGTTTTAGCCCAGATGTGTTTTCTATTTAGATTACTTGTTTTTATGCAGTAAAAAAACCCAACAATTCAGTTAGAGGAAGGGAAAATGTCTTGTTTCCCTTGGTAGTAGTGCTAGTTTGTCACCTGAAGTTGTACAGGAATTGCAGTTTCTGTCACATGATGTTTTTCACAGGAGCATGTACACAGGCATTTCACAAAGCTTTAGAATGTAGTTTGTTAAACCATATAAATTATACACATATTTGGAAGATGAGACACTTCTCAAGTGTGTATACCCCCAGTCACACAGAAGGTGCTTGACTTTCATCCTAAATCATAATCTAAGATGAAGAGTAAATGAGGAGGTTTAGTTTGTGGCATTTAGCTACAAAAAGAATATTATCCTGTTAACAAAAAAAAAAAAAAATCCCCTGTGTATTTAGTTCCAGTATAACTGAGAAAAGACCAATGTAGTCAGCTACTAGTGCCTAGAGTGATTGATAGAAATTCTGTCCCACTGACACGTTGCAAATACTTTAATTCTGTTGGAATAGGTCTTTACAAAGAAGGTGACACAAAGGCTGAAGTATTCTGAGCTTAAATACCTGACTGTATGCTTTTCACCCTTAGGATTATGTGCTGGCTGTAGATGCTTACCACTCTGTCATCAAATATTACCCACAGCAAGAGCCTCAGTTGCTGAGTGGAATTGGAAGGATTTTCCTTCAGGTATGCATTTTATTCTAAATTTGCTAGGTAATACTGCTGTTGATAGCTACGTAGAGAATAATTGTTGCATTTAAAACTATAGGTGTTTTTGGAGGGCACATGTCAAATTGTTGAGGCAGTGCTCAAGACAAAAACCCTTATACCATGTCATATTAGATATAGTTAAGAAATATGAAGCACCTATAGTAGTACAAGTGCATTAGCAAACAAAGAACATGCTGGAGAAAGTTATACTAGTATTTTATTCAAAGAGTGACATTCTGCTTTCCCTAAAACTAAGGGTAAAGCTCCCATTGACATCAGTGAGACAGAATTTCACTAAAAATCTCATGTCTCACTACCTCGGACTGCATGCAACTCTCAGTCACACTGTGTAACTGCCATTTTCATCTAGAAAAAAATTCATGAGTGTTCTTCTTTTATCCAGACCATGTCCCTGAGAAGACAGGAGAGGAGAGCAACTTAAAAGAAAAAAACAGTATACAGAAAAGTATAATAAATGTCCATGTTACTGTATTTAATGATAAATAAAAATATATGTCTTTTTATTTTTCATAAAAATGATGCATCTAAATAGCTATCTGATTTTTTTAATTTTTATTATCTCACAAGTTCTTTGCAGTTCTTTTGTATTTCTGATACTGATAATTCAAACTTTTCCTCTTTTATCTACTTACTTTCATTATTAATGATAAATCTAATTTTGGATTGTCAGGTATTTACAAATGATCTTATTTGTGACATTCCTTAATAAAATTACATTGAAATTGAGTCATTTGCTCTTAATAGATAATTATTAACATTGCTTGTTTGAAATCTTAGAATGTCATTCAAATTCAATCATGGATTTTCAGTTCTCAGCAGGAGCATGGTTTCACAATGTGTTAGACATGTCTGTCTTTAAAAGTCTCTAGTTTAAAGTGGATCTCCATCACTAAGGAGTAATTTTATGGTATTGGCAGCATGCATTAATTATTACCTAAACAGGGAACATAATAATTATGCATATTAAAGAATGGCTCTGTAAATATGCTAAATACTAAAGGAAATACAAATTATTCATAGTTCTGGTCTTACTGGGAAAATAACTGGGTATGTTACTTGCACTGCCTTTCTGACAAGAGTGTGTGCCCTGATGTCACACCCAAGGTCTGTTTGTCGTTCCATTTGCTATGGAGAAATTTTCACTTCCGTGAGGAAAGCATCTCCTAACTTACAGAATCATTTGAAATCACTGATCTCCACAATACAGGCTGTGACTATGGGCCTCCTGTTCCAAGGGGTTTTGCTGTCAGATCTGGACATAGCAAAAGGGGTTATGAGGAGTCCTTGATATTTTCATGTGACCTAGATAGAAGTTAAAAATAATATTATTTCTAAATGCAAATGTTTTCCTTTCTTCTAGCACCTTAAGGAGATATGGTTTTATTGCTTGTCTTGTTGTCTTTTTCTGTGACAAAATTTTCAGCTGTCTCGGGGTTACTAGTCCAACAGATAGAAGTTTTTGATACATCAAGAGAAATAGGCAGTTTCCACCTGGACAAATCAAAAATCAAAACTAAGCCATTTGAATTAAAGAAAGATAAATGTGTTGCAGTCTTGGTCGTCATAATTTTGATAAGATCACTCCATGGTAAGTGTGCACTGTTGACAAGGCACTCTCTGTAAAAAAAATAAAATGTCTTGCAGGTAAAACAGAAAAGCAATTTTCTCATATTCAAATGTCACAACTTCTCAAAAACAAGTAGTAATTCCCAAATAACCTCAGACTGTGCTGCTAACTTTGAACATTTACCAAGAGAGGCGTAAGGCAGCCAGATTCCAGTTGCTTATGGGTCACAGACACTGACAGTAAACATCACACATATGAAGCAAAGCAATAAAGTAAAATAGAGTGTAATTCAGGAGTTTAACAGAAAAAAGTTGCAACCTTTTTCATCATGTAAAACTTTGCTTTATTTTTGATTTAATTTTTCTTAATTACCTTAATCTAATTAGACTAAGGCCTCATGTCCTCTTTATCTTCACATGTAAGTGGAACATAAGGAGGTCTAGATCTGATGTAAGGCCTTTGGCTGTTGCCTTAAGAAATGGGAAATGAGAATTAGAGAAGTGCAGAATGCAGGAAAAGAGAGAGGCTATCACAAAGAAATTTTCATAAGGACTTTCAGCATAATTCTTTCAGCAGTCATCTGACCTGTAAAACAGAAATTCACATGAAACAGAGAAAGAGTGAATACATTTCAGTCTCTAGGATTATATTGTGTAGCTCTCGCTGGCTGACCTACCCAAAATTTCCATTTGAATAAGTAAGTTAAGAAAAAATTTTAAAAGCTGCCTGACCTTACCCTCTGCAATAAAGTGTTGCAAAACTGAGTCAAAAGCAATAAAAATTTTTTAGGACAAAAATAATCTTTGTTTCCAGACAAACAACAAAGTTAAGCACATAGTATATTGAAGGCTCCTCATTAGAGAGTATGATTATTTGAGGTTAATAGTAGAATCTTAATTTTTATTTGATGTGCTAATTATTATTAGATACTGGTTATACTTTCTGAACTAAGTTAAATAAGTGATAAAATGATAAATAAGTGAATAAGTGATAAAGACCATTTAAATTGGTTAAATTACTTTAATGACTAATTAAAATTAGTTACTTGTTTTAAATGATCTTTCCTACCAAAAAAATTTAAAAATAAACTGTTTTCCCTCTGTGGGAAAAATGAGATTTAAGGGTTCAGCATGTTTGCTGAGAAGATCTGCTAAGAAATCAGAACTATTCATGATCACAAATAATGTGTGATTAGTATCAAAGCATACTAGATTTGGACTCATCAAGCGCCCAGGAGAGCAAACTGGTAGCTTGTTTTAGAAATTGATTGTTCTCATGCTTAAGGGATTCCCAGGCTAAAACTACTCAAGGACAGATTCATTTGCACTTCACCAGCATTATCCTCTAGTTAAGTGTATTTATTTTCTTGGTGATTATTTTTAGGGGAATTTATAGAGAGAAAGTGTATCCTTTGTCAATATAACTGAATGTATGGTATTTTAGAATGAATAATACTTATTTTGTTTTGAGTCCAGTTACATAACATCTGGGAGAAATGCATCTGTTTCTTTTCTAAAGACTATTAATGGGTATTCCAGAAATGCTTGGTAGATGGACAGTTGCATCTTTAACTGCAGTGTTCAATTGGATTATCTAAACGTAAAGAAGAATAATTTCCTTATGTTGACAAGGGATGAGTCTTGTGATTAGAGGTAAAGCAGAATCTCTTACATCAGTGGTGTTAGTAGGGCTTCAGCTTTGGCCACAGCTTTGGCTGCCACTGTGATATTCCCATAAGCAAATTGGGAAGAAATGTAGATGGAGCTTTCAGATGGATGGATGTTTGCTGTCTCTGAAAAGTGCAGTTGGAAAGTCATTTGCTGATGACTAGAAGGACTTGCTAGATGATCTTTTCCACAACGATCTCTTTAGGGTAGGTAGTGTTTGTATTTTTTGGTTAGGTAGTACTGTATGATGAAATGTGAAGCATGCTTGTAAAATGTACAGATGATGCCAAGCTGGGAGTGGTACAGATACTATGAAGGGCAGTATCAGAATGCAAAATAATCTTGACAAGTTGAGAATCTGAAATGTTAAATTGGCTGTGATTCAAACAGCAAAGGCAGAATGCTACCAAGGACTGGGAGTAACACAAATACATAATGAGAAGCAACAACAAGCCTATTTCCTTTAGAAAGGAAATAGGCTGAGAGTAAGAAAACTACATAAGGGTAAACAAATTGGACTTCCAGATACTTGGCATAAAAGCAAAATTCATATTCACGTGTGAAGCATGAAGTGATTCCTGCTTCTCACTGCTGGTGAGAGATCAGTTGGATTGTGGAGACTTCTTATGTGGGCTTTCAGGGAGGATGTGAAGTAACAGGAGAGAGTTCAGAGAATCCAGAAAGCATGATCTCATATTCTATGAGAAAGGGGTAAACACTGCTTTGCCTAAAAATTGATTCTCATTCTAGATGGGAAAGAAAAAATTTTCAAGTATGCAAAAGACTGTAAAAAAAGAGTTTTACATTCTTCCCTACCACTATGGACAGGACAAAAAGCTGAGGTTAAAAGTGCAATAAGTTAGAAAGTGTTTTCTAATGCTAGGGCAATTTAAGAATTCTGGATTAAGTTTCCTAGTAAGATTCAGATGTGTAATATCCACCATCTGAGAGCTTTATAAGGAGACTTCAACACTTTTGTCACAAACATTTTTCACAGTGTTTTTAAATAAATGGGTGGTCTCTTGAGGGCCTCCTTGAATGTCCCCACCTGAGGACTGCCTGGTTTCCAAAGCTTTATGCTTCTGAACTAGTTTTACTCCTTTTGAGAGGTTTTGTTAGATTTATTTTACCCAGTCGTAAGTTTTCATCTTCTTCCATCTCTCCAGCCCAAAAAATATGCTGCTAACTTATTTTCCAAATAAGTGGCCTTCTTCAAGTATTTTTTCATCTCAAAGATCAATGTATGTGACACACCTTTTTTTAGAAACCCCCTTCCCCATTCCAGCACCCATCAAATCTGTATTTCTTTATGGCAGTTTTCAAATGTCTCATTCCTTCATCCTTCTCCAGTCACTCTTTGGTGGTTTTTTAATATGCAATTGGACCATCTTCCCAATATCCTCAGTGGCCCATTGTACTCAAGTTGTTTTCTGACATGTGTTGTGATGCACTGAAATCATCCTGTGGCCCCTGGCTGCGACCCAGAGGCTGTGGGTTAACCAGGTGTGGGTCCTGTGCTACATGAGGTCACTGGTGTCTCTCAACCTGTGGACTAATGCCAGTCTCACTGGAAGTAACTCTGACCTTTTCTCATTTTCAGCTACTATTTTGAACTGTGGAGTTAGTTACAACAAAGGGACTAAATGAGGATATGGGGCCTCCTTGCCCTACAGTCCATGAGTGCTCCACAGCCCCCAGCTGAGAAACTGCTTTGGGCAAACTTGGCATGCTTTTGGGGTGCTTTTTATGACCTTAACATGGCTCTTCAAATGCATTGTTTGGTAATAGGTGTTACCCAGTCACCTCGGTGTAAAGAGATTGATAACAGACTTTGATACATTATACATGTTTTTGTGTCCTTATAAGGTATAATCAGGATGTAGGTCTTCTTATTATGGTAACTTACTTATGATTTTTCTGTCTAGATTGGAGACATAAAAACTGCAGAAAAATATTTTCAAGATGTTGAGAAAGTGACTCACAAATTGGATGGACTACAGAGCCAAATTATGGTTTTAATGAACAGGTAGATATTTTAATAGCTAAATAAAACTTCTTAAAATGTACTTCTAACAGTATGAAAGGTGATCATTAAACTACCCTTGAGACAACCCTGTTCTCTTTCTCTTTTTTATGGAACATCATCTGTCATAAGTGAGACTGACTGGCATACAGACTCAGGAGATCTCTGTAACTTGGTACAGTCGTATTATCCTGCATTGAAACTGTGATCTTTCAGTTGATTTGACAAAGTTTTTTCTCATTCTTTCAGGCACTGCATACTTTCACTGTGTTTTTTCAATATACATTTGCATAAATAACTCTTAGGAGAGGAGAAGTTATTTTGGGCAGTTATCCTACAATCAGATCTGCCAGGAGAGTACCACCCAGTAGCTTCAAAGGATGCTTGAATACACTGTAGTAAATTGAGCTGTGTGATGGGGGACTTACTTTGCAATGCTTAGCACATTGGCTTAATATATTTAGAAGATACTATTCAAAAGTGGTCTGAAAATTATATGGCTGATTTCAATAAGAGAAATAATTCTGGGAAGAGAATAGCTGCATTTAAATTAATAAAAACACAATGAAGACTGTTGCTTTCATAGGCAAAAAATACAATAGCTGAGTGATCCAAGTTGTCATTCCATTTGTCTGTACATCAGCATCTCTTTCACACTGTGGAGAACAAATGTCAGAAACTCTCACATCTGTAACAGGAAAAATAAAAAATGGTGTCCATTCTTTTTTAAATGTATTATTACCTTGGGTTTTTGAGAACTCATTTATTTGTCACTTACTTTCTAGAGCATTTCTCTACCTTGGTCAGAATAATTTTGCAGAAGCTCATCGATTTTTCACAGAAATTTTAAGGATCGACTCATCAAATGCTGTGGTAAATCTTCAAATTGCTACATATATAATGAACACCTAAATTATTCTCGTAATACTTCATGCATGGATTTAATTAGTACCCAGAGTATGCTCAGAGCTTTACAGAAAAATGGGATGTGGCATGTGTGCCAAAAGGTTTACAGTATACATAAGGATAAAATAGAAAATGGGATGGGAAGTTAAGAACCAGTCTGTATGAAGGGCGTGAATACTTAGGCATGCATGTAGAAATTCTGAGACACTCTCCTTTTATGGGATCTTTGTGAAAGCACTTTTTTTTGCATTCACTGTTTTTAGCATAGACTTGCATGTCAGAAAAAGAAACGGCAGCTGCCAACATGTATAAAATTAACTTGATTTCACACAACATTGAAAGGATATTGTAATTTTAAACATGACATTTTTAACACATTGCATGTAAGAGCTTTGAGTTCTTGTCACAAGCTGAGATCAAAGAGCTGTTTATTTACCTTTGGGTTTCCTACACCTGGAAGTTTTCAGTGCAGGTCCTGTAAGAGTGTTCCTGAGAAGTCAGACAGCTTACCCCCAGTAATCTGTTCCAAGGCCATTTACAGACTGAAGGGACTGACTTTAAGGAATACATGAATTGCATTATTTTGCAAGCCGTAAAATAGTGTGTATTATAAATCACACAAGTTCAGTAAGGTTTCCTGAATGGACAGAAAAATATGTTATTCTAAAAGGCCATGTTCTTCCTGTATCTGCAGCTTTCAGAATATATTAAAGTTTCTGCTGCTAAACGTGCTATATCACTTTGTACTGTTGGAATCTTTCAGTAACTCATAAAACCCATTTTGTGTGGTAAGGAAAATGGAACCTGACTTGATCATTTATGATGTATTTAGACTGCCCTATCTGCTAGATTTACGTGAAGTCAGTTGTAGATGCCTTTGTGATAAGAAAGTATCTTCCTGTTGCTTATGTGGACATGTAAGCCAGAGGGAGAAAAACACTTCTGAAAATACAGTGAAGTAATTTAAAAAAAAACTCTGTGAAAATGACTGCATGTAGAAGCTCATGTGGTTTCTGAAATTTGTTTCACTTGGCTTTCAGAATTAACTGACTAATTATACTATATTATAATATACTATTTCTATTTCATTTTAGACTCTCTCTTTTAGAGTTTCAGGTCTTAGAAGTCAGCAGGTCCTACTGGCAGAGGGTAAATCTTGAGAATTATAAGTAAAGTACAGCATTGTATAACTGATAATGTATTTTAGTTTTGCACACATATGCAGAATAGTAATTCTTAGCATATAGTAAGTATGTTGTAACTGCAGATGCTAGACTTCTTTCCTTTCTTTCTCATCATTTGTAAATACATACATATATATATGTATATATATATATATATATATATATTCATATACACATTATTTATTTACAATATGTTTCTCACTAGGCTAACAACAATGCTGCTGTTTGTCTTCTTTACCTGGGGAAACTGAAGGATTCCCTGCGGCAGCTGGAAGGAATGGTTCAGCAGGACCCTCAACACTACCTACATGAGAGTGTCCTCTTCAACCTGACCACTATGTATGAACTGGAGTCATCTCGCAGTATGCAGAAGAAGCAGGCACTTCTAGAGGCTGTAGCTATCAAAGAGGGTGATAGCTTTAATACTCAGTGTCTCAAGTTAGGATAGATAATTTCCAACTGATTTTTTTCCAGCAAGGATGTTTTTTTAATTGTATATACTCTCGCTAATGTGTAAATGTGCAATAAAATCTATTCAATTATGAATATTTAGTGGCATTACTACAGAACCTGTCATCTCTAACAGGCCTGTCATTGCAAAGACTGTGCTTATAGCCAGCTTCATCCCTACAGGTCTGTTACCATCCAGGTACTCCTCATTACAGTGCACTATTATATATTTGTATATGTACATATATATATATATATCTATATATATATATCTATGTATGTGTATATATATATTTATACAATCAACTACTCAGATTCTTTTATGAGAAAAACTGAATTTAACCTTTTTATTGTCTTGATTTTCAGTAGTCAGTGAGCAAGCCACATGACCTTATTTCATCGGCTAGGAGTTATTGCCTGAGTATCAGTATTTGTATTACAGAAAGGAAATTCTGAATGCACCTCTCTTCATTTGCTTCTACTCTTTGTGCTTCATTTTGTCGCCATCAGACTCCTGAATATTACACCTTTGTGTGTCTGTGGCTGTCAGAGGAGGCTGCTTGATAAGCACCATTCAGAGTCACAGCATGGCTGAGGTTGGGAGGAATTGCTGGAGCCTGTCTGGTCCAGGTTCCAGTAGCACAGGGGACATTGAGCATGTGAGGGAGTGATACAGTCCTGCACAGTATCAGTTTCCCACAGTATGAGGGACTATACTGAATGGTTTCTCTTTACTTCCTTGGTTTTGAGTTACTGTTAAATCTTTCAGATTAAATCACATGGATTCTGCAAAGCTGCTCCACTCTGGCATTCTGCTGGGTAGAGAAGTGAGCACTGACAGTTGGAGTGGAAACACAGTGGATTTCAGCTCAGTTCCTTGCCGTTTCCATTATCAAGCAAAAACACTGAGCACAAAATATTTCCCAGGGAAAATGATACAGAGCCTGAGGCAGAGGCATCTTAAGGGTTAGGCCACACAAAGTGGAAGCAAATGGGGTTCAGGACACAAGGAAGTTAAGTTTGTGATGCAGCAGTATCAGCATACACTGATTTTGGCATCCCTCAGAACACATATTTTTGGAATCACGGTACCACTGTGATACCAGTGTATTTCACTTCTCTGCCCACATTTCTCCCTGCATCTGTATCATAAAGATTCAATGCAGATACTCCCTTATACATGAACACAATACATGCATCTGTTCATAGGGGGGTTTTACTGTTTTGAGATTTAATGCTTAGCAATTGGACTAGATTTTTGTCATAAATCACTGCCATGGGACAATTCTGTGTGTTGCATTTTTTAATACCATATCCATCAATTAATTCTCACTTCATTTAAATACCCCCACCTGTATTTTTAAGTAACCACTAACTCATTTTTATGCTCACCCATCTGGAGATACTGTACAGGGGCCAAACAGTTGTACTCAAGAATCAAGTTTATTGAAAACTTCCACAGTCTAGACATTCAGAGACATAAGGATGCTGGTCACTTGAAAAGACATAAGCCTACAGTTTACACAGAAACAGAATTTGCTCCATTTTTACAGTATATTTCTCTTTGACAGGCCATACTTCTACACTGAAACAACAGCTAATTGTGTTCCAATCAACTGAAAAAAAAATTAAAGCAGTTGGTATTTCTGTTTCTGACTTGGCCCCTAGGTTCAACAGCTGCATCTGAATTAAACTTGTGCAGCACCTGAGTAGACTTGTCCTAAGGTACCACTACTAAATTCAAAAATTAAATATTCAGCACCACCTGCTTCAGCTGGGCTTAAATTCCATTTACATAACTTTAGTGAGTATTAAAATAGTAAATGAAAAGCAGGTATATTGGCATTATTCTTTATGAGGTCTTATATTTGTTTTAATTGCTGCTAGGATTTTAGATAAGGTATAACAATAATGAGACATACTCTCAGTTTAATATTGATTTAATATTTGATAACATTGAGTTGAAATTACTGTTGTTTTCATTTTGTTACAGCTGTTAATCTGATCAGGTATATTATTCCATGTACTTGTTTTTTTATTCTAGTAGTATATTTTCTATAGGTCATATAGGTCCCTTTTCTTGAGCATTTTTTGGAGATAAAAAGAACTGGTACGTGACAACAATTGTTCTCAAAGATCCTGAGGGCACTGAACAGTTTACCAGGACATGCAGTGATAGGACTAGGGGCAACAGTTTTAAGCTTGAAGAGGGTAGGTTTAGCTTGGACATAAGGAAACTATTCTTCTTGGTGTGGCACTAGAATAGTTTGCCCAGAGAGACTCCCCATCCTTGGATGCATTCAAGACAAAGGCTGGATGGGTTGTAAGCAACTTGTTCCAGTGGAAAGTGTCTGTGCTCTTGGAGAGGATTGAACTAAATAAGCTTCAAAGGTCCTTTCCAACCCAAGCTATCTGTAATTTCCATTAAAGTGGTTTTTTTTTTACAGTAATATGTAAAATAATACAAAAGAGATTCACACACATTTAGCTAAAGTGTCATGTTGTATTGTACTGTTGCCTACGCTTTCAAGAAGTGTCATTTGTCTGTTCCAATGCTAAGTGAAAGTAGCATGATCCATCATATCCAGAATACTGAAGGCCCCTTTACAACTGAAGTAAAAAGCTTCCTTTTTGGTTCCATTGTGCCTGATACTGCACATGTGAATGACAGTCTGTATTCTGATCGGCGGAGAATAAAAATTTATTATCCTAGTCAGAGTTAAATAACCATTATAAAAGAAACACTCTGAAAACAAAATCCCCTGTTCTCCAAATTCCTCTACATTCCGACTCATGTGTATTACTACATAGGTCTTACTTCAGCATGTTTGCTGTGTTCTTATTAGTAGAAGCTTTTACTCAGATAAAAATGCCATTAGAGGAGACTTGGACTGGGTGACCTCTAAGCTCAGCGAGCCATTAAACAAGTGACATCCTGGTAGACTTGCAGAATAATTAAAATTTAAATGCAAAGGCATATTATCACTGCTGGATATATGCAAATTGTTAACTGTTTATGAAATGCAGGCAAGATTCAATGTCACTTTATGGTTTGGATGTGACGTACATACAAGTTAAGTGTTTGACTTCCCTAAATTCTGCCTGTTACACATCTGAATGCTCTATATGATGGTAAAACATTAAAGCTGAGGACAAACTTTGTCCTCAAAACATTAATTACACCAGGCAATCCTGTTAAATTCAATGAATTTAGCCGAATTTAATGAGGGTTCCTGGTGTAAATGAGGGCAGAGCTCAGTTCTAAAACACAGCATGCATATGTCATCTGGCTAAGTGAGAAAAGCTGTGGAAAGCAGAGCCTGAATGCACTGATTGTTGTATTCAAATCTTAAAGCTTAATGTGCCTTAACAGAAGTTTTGCATTTAAATTCCCACTTTTAATAAAAGAGGAGAAAAGAAGCTGTACTTCAGACATTCAGATAATTACATTATGCACAGAGACTGATCCTCAAAAGAATTTGAGCATCTCTCTGGCATTTCTAATACCTAACTGCAGTTCAGGTGATAATGGCATCCCCTCACCAGTTGGTCACTGACGTTTTCCTGGTGCCTCAGTTTTCAGACTGAACACATTGAGCGTTCCCCAAAGGCACGTGCAGAAATGCCTGAAACTCCACAACGGGACTTTAGACAGTGTACTGGAAAGGATGGTCATTCCTTCACCTACCCCATCCATCATGTCAGCAGCAGGGCTCTGCAGAATCTGGATGAGCTCATTGACCTGGTGGAAGAACTCACCCAGCCACCTAACACCCTTTTCAGATACATCTTCATCCTGAGGCTTTCAACACAAGGAAGTGCTGGGAACTACCACACTGCCTGGGTAGGCTGCTGGCTTTTTTGCACTGTAGACCTAATCAGAGGTACACAGACAGCCCCTCTGTGAAGCCTTTGCTGCAGGTGTTTAGCAAATCCAGTCAGAGGGGGGAAAAGCAGGGTATGATCTTTGTGCACAAGTAAGTTATGTCTCTCATTTGTATGTCAGCTGATGTGCTTAATCAACCACATGTGCTGGAGCTGTCTCAGAGGAGTGCAGGATCTGTGGTACTGCCATCACCAGCTGCAGTGAGAAACATGCATTCATTCCCTCGCTGCATCTCACAACCAAGCAACATAGCAAAATGGGACTGAAACATCAAATACAGATATAAATGTATGTCAGACAGGCAGAACCACAGCAGGCAGGGTCAACTTCACTGAGGTTGCTCAGGTGGCAACTTACATTGCTGCCATCCTGAGCAGAGGCCGGGGAAATGAAAGATGCTAAAACAAAGTGAATTTATCTAGTAGCTCACACCTATAAGAGTTCAAAGGAAGATGCCATCCACATCTTCCATCCTGCTTTGTACCCACTTAAACATTGAGGAAGGAATTATCTTACCAGTGATACACCTTACAATGTAGGAACCTGCAGTTTCTCTAGCATTTGAACAGCAGATCTGTAGTGCTGGATGCAAACAAGCCCCAGCACTAACTTCCAGGAAATGGTAGCAGAAAGCTGCTTTCTCACTTAGTTCTCCCAGCCAGATGGGAATACAAATTTAAATATTCTCATCTTCAAGAGATGGTCACAACCCTGGTCTTAGGGAGGAAGAAAAAGGTGTGGATGGGGAGAAGGACCTGGGTGCTGCCTTTCCAAGCTGTTCTGGATTGATGTAGATTTTCTGTCCTAGATTTGGACAGTTACCTGCAGATATTTATTATATATGATAGTCACTAAAATTAATCCACCCAAAAGGCAGCAATAATGGCTTATAATTTTTCCACAAAGAGGGGAAGAAATTGGATGTTACTTTTCGAGGCAAGGAAGAAAGGTGGAAGAAGGTTCCTCTTTGGCTTTGAAAAACTGTCAAAACTGTCAGTACTAAATTGAAAAGACTCAAGAGATGCAGAGCTAGAGCTGTTTATTACAAGAAAAAAACCCACAACAACTCCTGTCCCCAGAAAAGCCACACTATTTACAATGCAAGATGTGAGCAAGTACTTCAAATTCTGGGACACACTCCAGTGACAGGCAGCAGGACTGAGCCCCCACCCAAGGCTGGGGCAGCTGCCTGTGCATAACCCAGCCACCACTTTGTTTATACCCCAGCACTTCGTTTTGCTAACAGCATCACCAAGGACAGCTCACCTCTTTGCCATGAACAGCGGGTCAGCTTTAAGTTGCCTGAATCATTTGGGAAAAAAAAATAAGCCTAAGGGTAGACCCAAATCAAATTCTCCTAGTTCAAATGTCTGTGATCATAGGAGAAACCAGAGCCCAGAGCTCAGCTTGGCTGCTCTGGGCTGTCTCTGTGACCAAAGGCAATCCCAGAGCATACCCAGACCAGTTTTTCTACCAGCCAATATTGACAGGCACAACAGTTTTTAATTGGTAGAAGCAGCATAGAGAATGAAACTAAATTAATGCAGGTATCCCAGAGAGAACTGCAGCAGGGGAGGCCAGAATTGAAAGAGATTCACAGTCCTTTAACTGTTCAATCTTTCCCCAAGCATTTTGGTTTGTGAAATTTTGCTTCTTTGCCTTATCTGGGTATTTACACAGTTAATAAATAATGACAGCTAGTGACTCAGTTGCACAAAAATAGGTTTTTCAAATTGCAGGTATAGCAGAGTATTATTACCTTTTTGCAACCACACAAAATGTTTTGGGAATCAAGCTGTAAAATCACAATGAGTGCAGTAAATCAGATGAAATCTGCATCTTTGAGCCAGGAATATTTCAATTGTAACATCAATTCATCCCCCAGTGAGTTGATATGTTTATTTGGCTGCAGGAAATAGAAGACAACTGGCAGTGACCCTATTCTCAGACTTCCTCTATTTGGAGGAGGAAGGAGGGATTTTGAGAATTTCTATCATCCCTGGGATGTCATTTTTAATGCATATCTAAATAATGTCATTTTCAAGCATAGCACAAGTCAGGTCTGCAGCTTGGCCAAATATCTAAACCCACACTTTGGCTACAAAGAAATATTCAAAGCAGTGTTCAGCTTGCATCTCAGTATTTATGTGTGCTGGTGTTTGCCAGGTGATGACTGCCTTTGTCAGGAAACTCTCCCTTCTCATAAGTTCCTAGCTCAAGCTAAGTCCTGGAACCAGAAACCCAGCAGGAGAGTGCCTCTTCTGCCAGCAGTAGCTCATACCCGATGCTCTGAGTACATGAAGATTTATACTTGTCAAGTTCAGCAGCCAGGACAGGCAGCTGCCAGCTCCCACAGCACAGCCCCTGCTCTCAGGCAGCCCAGGGCAAGACACTCACCACCAGCAACACTTCCCTTCACCTATTTTTAGGCCCTGCCAAGTGGATGTGACTAGTTAACTACAAACCGGCCGTGAAATGTCTTTTCATTAAAAAATACAGCCAAATAAACTTGCCCCAGGACATTTAATAAGGGAGTGCAGCCACCAGTTTGCCCACCTAAATTATTAAAAATCCTACTGTCCCTCCACAGTTTGCACTGAGTCCCCTTCAGAAAAGCTCTCTCAAGATGTTCATGAGAAAATGGGGTATATGCCACTTGGGGAAAGTTTGGATTAAAGCAGAAAATAATACATAGGTAACAAAGAAAGCTATCTTTAAACATCTCAGTTTGCTACCATTTCTCCTATTTTTTTTAAACTCTAATCCTGAAAGAACTGAAGTATTTCCTGTGCCTGTTAATGTTGCCAATATGATGTTGCTGGAACTACTTACATTTTCATACAACATCAATATACCAAGATTTTCCACTAGCTGTAGTAAAACAGAACCATGTTTTTGGACCAAAAATAAACCTCACTTTGCACTTTTGGGGCAGGGAAGGAGGGGGCTGGAAGGGGAGGGAAGAAAAAAACACAAAAAGCACAATGAAAATAAACTGCATTTTTCATCTGAAGGAATGGCATCCTCTCCTTCCCATCTCTCTGCTTTCTGGAATGTTTTCTATTAATATGAGCATTTTTTTCTGCCCAGCTGTTTCCTCCCACTGTAATTTCCCACATAACCTTTTTGCAGGTGTGGAATCTTTATACCAGCCAGAAATTGCTTTCTTCCTGGCTGACAAAAACCACTTTCAGAGTGCAAAGCTTTCACCCTTTCAAAGACACCTATAGCACTAAAGGGCATGGACTCCAAAGTGTTGACAGTCAGACCCCCACAGCCCCTGCCAGCTCTCAGCAGCAGAATGCATTGTGCTATGAAAATGATGAATGATCTCCAGTGGGGTGATCGTGTGTTATTTTGACAGCCAGAAGATGGGAGCTGTACTGGGTGTATATATTCCTCCAGAGAGGCAACAAAACAAGGTGGTTCAGTCCTGCTTCCCAGGTCACATCCTACATCAGTGAGCTGCTGAAAGCGATTGCTGCGGGCAGCCGCTTTACTGTCCCTCCCTCATCACTGCTCCAAACTGTAAATCTCTCCCGAGGAGAATGCATTACCTGCTCTCTCTTCCAGGCTCCCCCTGTCTGTTAGGGGATGGCTGCTCTGTAAGTGGGGGTTCCTGAGGGCCCGTGCTGCTGCCCCACCTGTCCTTTCGCACAGAGAGATCAAAATAGAAAGGCTCATAGGAGGAATGAACAGTCTCACCTTGGCTTCTGTTAAAAAAAAAGGAAACAAAAGCTTAGGAGGGGGAGGCATTAGATTGGATACCATGGACTGATACCAGCACCAGGAGAAAGCAGTCATTTTACCTTACATTCAGAAACCCAATTTTCTGTGGCATATAAATCAAAGGAATAAAATCTGCTGTAGGCAATAACTGTCATTTATTCCCATAGTTGTACCTTGAAAAATCCCCAAAATTTGTTTTGGGAGCAGGAAGCCCCAGTGTGCTGTACAAGAGGACATTCAAGTGCTCCTTTCAGACAAGTGGCACACAAATCCCTGAGCCAGTGAGGCACATGTCACAGCACAGCCTCCCCCATGCGTGTCTGACTGTAGTTAAACTTCCTCTTTGATCGTAACACTGATTTTTCAGACAGGCTCATGGACTATGGCACAAAATCCAGTCCTGGCTGCATGGAGAGCTGGGTGAGTTTCAATTTTGCAAGCATGGGTTGTGCCTGTACCCCCCCTTCCATAAACTGAGCCCACACTGGCAGACTAAAGATCAGCTGTGTCCCCACATCTCATCTAGCTTGCAACCCAAACCCCAGGAAACAACTTTTTTCTTCACCCTTTCCAACTTGTTAGTACAATTTCACTTCAAAACTGCAATTTCACTTTCAGAAACACTTAAAGAAATAAAAAACCTAGAAATGGTTAACAGTAATGCTGCTAAAAAGTGAGAAAAATGCTGTTGCCTACTAAAGAAGGGCTGTGTACACACTCATAGGAAAGAACAGTGGGAAAGTTCAATTATCCATCATCTGCTACATTAGGAAGACCCAGGTAGGGCCATTTCAACCTCCTTTTAGAGCTGTTTATTTAGGAGACTGCAAGGCAGAAGCATGTATTGCATCTGGCTGAAATCAGCACACAGGCTGCAGCTAGCTCATCATCCACTGAGAGTTGGAGCAAGCAGTACATCTGTCCAGCTGACAAAATTCATCACTGAGAAGAGTAAAATGCTCCAGTGCCCACTGCTGGACACGTCCATGTCCTGTGTAAGCACAAGGCACTTGCTGAAAGCCAGCCTGCTGTGCCTAAGCCTACTCTTCTCCCTCTCACAGCTGAAGAAACTGAGGCACAGTCAGTGATTTGTCCCATGTTACAGAACAGATCAATAACAGCACAAGGAATAAAAGCTGATTAATAATTACAGTAACACTGCTGTTCAATGGGTCCTAAATGTCAGCACAAGGAATAAAAAAAACAAAACAAAACCCAAAAATTTAACTAGGTCAAAATAATTTTATTAATAACTCCCAAGAACAAATTGCTACATTTTACTGAGAAAACCACAGCCTTATGTACCAGAGCTGCATACTAAAATGCTGATTATGCAAATTTATCTTATGAACATTTTTAGACAAGAATAAAGGAGGGTTTATTTTCTTTAATTAAAACCAGAATCCTACATAGTTCATTAGCATGGATTCTGAACAAAATTAATATTAATGTAGCCCACCTCTCACAATTCTACCTGCCAGAAATACCAAGGAAATAAAGGTTAGAAAATGGATTCCTGAGCAACTATAAATGCAGCTAGCTAATGTCACTGCAAGGCTGCTGGCGTCTTTGAAAGGTCACAGAGATCAGGAAAACCTTTTTGAGTGGAAAAAGGCAGATAATACTGCCACCTTCAAAAAGGCACAGAAGAAGATCTGGGGAACTGCAGGCTGCTCAGCCCTGCTTCAGTCCCCAGGAATGTTACAGAATAAGTCATTATGGAAGGTGTTCCAGGCACAAGAAATTCCAGGTGATGGGGAGCTATCAGTCAATGCCAATTCACCAAAGGCACATTCTGCCTGACACCAGCTGCCAGGGGAAATGGCTCTGTGGCAGAGTTGACATTCACCTTGACTCCAGCAAGGCTTTCACCTGTGTGTCCCACAGCAGCCTTGCAGCCTGACTAAGGATACAAACTACTGGGTGGATGAAGAACCTCGGGTCCCTTGGGCTCAAAACAGCCTGTGGTTCAAGCTTAACTATCAGGGGGTTACACGTGACATCCCTCAGTCACCAGAACTAGGGAAAAACATGTTGAACCTCGTACTTAACAGATGGGAGCCCAGCCAAGGGTTTGTGCAGCCTGCAGGCCAAACTACAGCTTCCTACTAGAGCGGGGACTGTGAAGAAGACAGACCCAGACTCTCCTCAAACATGCAGTGAAAGGGCAACAGACAACTGCAAGCTGCAACCAGGGAACCAGCCATGAAGAACAAATGCTTGGCCATGGGAGCAGCTAAGTGCTGGAACCAGTACCCAGAGAGGCTGTGGGACCTCCACCACCAGAGATCTCCAGAATTCAGAGTCTTGAACAACTTGGTCTAGCTTTAAAACTGGCACAGTAATTCACAGGGTTAGACTAAATGATCTCAAATAACCTTTCAATCTAAATTTTGATATAATTCTGTGATTCCAATTTCCTATGTAAATACAGGTTTAATCAGTGAAAAGCAACAAGGCACATTCATTCTGATGGGGCTTCAGGATGTTCCACCTGTCAGGTCTCAGACACCATTATGTGCTTCTTCAGCCAAAAACTTCATATACTGTTTCCGAGCAGGAAAATCATCAGCTGGCCTGTTGTATGCAGTCCAGACGGGTTCTCCAACAAACAGCCTCATTGCCTTCACGTAATTCTGACAAAGAACAAGAAGAGACAAATAATTAAAGAGCTCCTTTTCAAGGGATCTTCATTCCAAAGTTAAGGTTTAATCTGCACTTCTGCAGAAATTTTGAAACTCTTTCATGATGGACTGAAAGCTTCACACATTCCAGAAAATTATAGCACTATACTGCTGTTCCTGCCCTCAGCACCTGCAGCGGGAGACTCTGGCACCTGTGCAGTGATACACTGTGTCACTGATCAGTGTCTTAAGTTCAGGCAGAAGCACGGCTTCTCCCTGTTTCAAAGAAACCAGAACCATCCTGTCTTATGCAAACCTTTTGCACTGGATCCACAATACTCAGCATTTAAATCCTATTTACTCAGTTAAATAGCAGCAACCAGAGTACCCAAGATGTTTACACAATGCTTTTGGGGAATACCAGAAGCATCAAAGTCACAGCCATAAAACCTGAATGGGGAGTGGATAAACTACCCAAAAAATAATGCTTACAGGAAGTGAAAAGTCTCCAGATTCCAATAGGAAAAGCGACACCCTCTAATACCAGCTAACCAAAAGTATGCCTGGTACAAGGTACAGCTGTGGCAGCAGAAGATGGGATTTTACATCCTGCAGAAGTGCTCACCATGGGGTGAGTTATGGGGAACTCTCCTCTCCTGTCCACTGTCACAGATTTAAACCCTGCCTATTCTGTAAAACATGGACAGATGACTATCTTACACCCAGGCATTCAGCAATGGTAAAAATAAAGTTAGGTACCAAAAGAACTTAGCTGCAAAATGCCAAGGTCTAGAAGAACCTAAAGATTTAACTTTGAAGATGGTACTTCTGGACTAAACCTCCTGAAGTGAACAAACATTTAAAACTTCTTTGGGATGCAATCATAATCCCATTTTTTTACATGTCTATGTAAAGAAAAAGCCTGAGAATATTAAATGTAGCTTATTTGCTGTGGATCTCAAGATACACAAAGTCAAGTTTTTCACCAAAGAAGCATTTCACACCTTTTTCACACGTATGATAACTGTCATCTGGACAGCTGATACAAAACAAAACTATTCTCTTCACCAGAGATGCAATTTCACCACACAGGAGACAACATGTGCTTCCCCATTTTTCAGGGGTAATGCTGAGGTTAGAAACATTTGTAAAAGCACACAAGAAGAGAAACATAGACCAGGACTAAGTGCCAATCTCACACTCCCACTGACAAAAACATCTTTCCAAGGAGGTCAGCACCTGTGAAGCCAGCATCCAGCTTAGCATCCAGTGGTTGCAAGTAGTGGCTCTGGACCCTTAAATCCTTCTTTCCCTGAAGGTGAACTTAACACTTGCAAAAAATGTCACTGCTGGACACAGATACGTTCTTCCATCCCCACAAAAATACACAATAAGGCAATACAGAATGATCTAGCTACACCTTGTCCACCCCAACTGACAGCTGGGGCAACTATGGGAGGGACAGCCCAAGGCTTGATATGCTACAGATATCACATGGCAATGACTTGCAGCTGAGAAGCTGAATTTGTGACCTGGAGATGAAAGGTTCAGCTGCTGTGAATTATTTAGTATTTTTCATTCTCCTCCTTCATATTTAATATGTTTTGCTAATGAACTGAAAGTCTCAGGGCATGTAGTTACTAATGTCATATATATTCACATGGATTTGTCATCAAAATTTACCGTAATCTACAACAACATACGTTCTCATCCAGTGTAAATCGGTGATATATGCCAGCAGGGAGGGTTATCATATCTCCTTTTTCCATGGAAATCCGAATCCATTTGTCATCCTTGTCTCGAACATCAAAATAGCCAGATCCATCCAAGACATAGCGAATTTCATCATCGAGGTGTAAATGTTCCTCATAAAATGTTTTTATCTAGGAATAGCAAATATTCTGTAAAACTACAGAACATGGGAAAAGCACAAAGAAAATGGTAGAAACACAGAGAAGCTGAGAAAGGCTTTCAAAGGGTAATTGTTTTTTAACTAACAGAGGAGACCAACATGGTTAGATGGCCAAGCCAGCCAGCTAGTCCCTGTATCAGGGCACATCTAAGCAGGCTCCTACATTTCCTTTGCAGGAACTCCTCTGAGAAGAAACAGCAGCTCTAGCTGTACATAATAATTCTTTGAGTAACAGTAATGCTCACACCCATTTGAAAGAGAGATGGGTAAAACTTCCCACTGCAGGATTTGGTCCTCGCACTTGCACAGTTTCATCATTCTATGCTTTTTTTTCCCCCCAACATGTAGCACCAAAACAAAGCCACAGATTATCTCCCCTCTTTTACACTTACGTAGAGCTGAATTAGCTGCACAGGGTACTACTACTGTCTGTGAAAACGCAGTTACTGCCAAACACGGCCCTTCTACAGCAATCTGATGTAAACAGTGTGTCATGCCTGCCCACACATAGTGAGACCCAGCTCCAGGCACTCTCATCCGAGACAGTGGCAGAAACATTCTCTTTTTTCTGGAATGGCAAATTCTTCGTACGTGCACAGAACATAAAACACATTTTACAAGTTCAGTTAACAGAGACCCAAGAGGTTTCGTGCACGGTGAGCAGTGCAGTGCCAGGTACCATCATCACCTGCTCAGGTCGGGATGATATTTAGCCACACTTGTGCAGATGTTCTTGAGCCAGAAGTGATCCAGCACAGGAGGATGGACAAAAGTCCTTATGTCTTGTAATGACTGGCCCATCTTTCTATCAGAACCTACCCAGGCCATCTACCTAATGAGTTACTACCTAATTCACCTTCTCACCAAGACAAAACCACTAGAACACAATGGGCTGAAAACAAACCTGTAAATGGAAATTTAATAAAAATACGAAAGTGTCATTGGGTTGCTGTCCTCAAGGCAGAGCAGCCAGCCAGCAGCACCTGGAGGCTGGGATGAGAAAATTCCATCTAGGAGGCTCACCTGAACAGTGTTAAACTGCTATGAATTTATCAAAGTACAAGCTCCCCAAGGTAAAAAAATCTTCTTATACAAAGAATGTATCCCTCCAATTCCATGGGGTTAACACTCACTTTAAAAAGACACATTATGCAAGCAGCCATTAGGACGTAAAAGCCTTCAAAGCCCAGACCCAGCTGGCAGCCACTTGTGTTCATCCCAGAGAGGCTCTCTGAGGACAGGTCAGCATTGGCAGAACTCTCCTGGTAGGAATCTTAGTTTTGAAATGACAGTGATGGAAATGATCCTCAAAACCTTTGAAGGCAAACTACAGAAGCAAAAGACCTCTGCTATCTTTAAAATAATATCAAAAGTTCTTTTTTAATGCTCAGGACTTCGGTACAGGATGTATTTTAGACGTGGAAGCCTCATCCCTGTGTCCCGCTGGGCTGTGCAGGTATCACACGCTGGCCACACGCTCCAGCGGCAGACGGCGCGGAAACCCGCACTGAAAGCAAAGTTTCGCGTACCTTTTCCTCATAATTTGGAAGCTTGTCTTTATGTATGGTCACTATATCCATCCAAGAATAATTTTCTGCTCTCCGAATCTCTTTCAAGCATGGATCAGTCTCAAAGTTATCAGCATCCAACTAAAAAAATAGGCAGAGGGAAAGAGGAAAAAAAACCAAAAACATTTGGACGCCATTGCTAAAGGCGGAACTCGGCGCACTCGTGGGAATCCCGAGGTGCCGGGGAGTGCCGGGGAGTGCCGGGCTGGGTCGGCCCCCGCGGGAGGAGCGGCCCCAAGGACACGGGGTGCCGGCCCCCGGCTCCCCCCACAGCTGCATGCCCTCTGCGGGCGGCCGGTTCCGGCCCGGCTCCGCACGGCTCAGTCCGGCCCCGCAGCTCCGCCCCGTCCCCTCGGTCCCCCCCTGCCCCCCCGCCGTAGCCCCTCCGTACCCTGCGGTACACCACGCCGAGGCGGCGCAGCTGCTCCAGGCTGACGGCGCGGTTGGGCCGCTGCCGATGCGGCGCTCGCTGGTCTTCCTGGGACTCGTCCATGTACGAGGCCTCCACCATCGCGCCGCCACAGCGCCCGCGGGGCCGGGCTGGTAGCGGGGCCCGCCCCGGCGAGCTCCAGGGCCCGGCAGCGAGCGGGACGGGCCCGCCCCGCGGCCTGGAGCACAGCGTTACAGGGGCGGCATGGGCCGCTCCAAACACGCTGAGCAGGGAGTCGTGTGGACCTTTCGTTTGAGGAAACAGTTCCAGGCCGAGAGCCGAGTCTCCCCGAGAGACCTGGCGCAGCTCCGAGCTTCCCACCCGCAGCTGCCCCCCGGGGTAACCCGAGTGAACGGCCATGGTGTTTGCATCGTGTCGGCCCCCGTTGCAATGCTCTGACAGAACCTACTGGTACGTATCACGCTTAAAGGCCTGCACTGCAACCCCACAATATGTAAAAATAAAAAAGAATTTAGAATAAAAATAAATAAAGTAGTTAGACATGCTTGCACAGGTAACTTGTGTTGTCTCCATCCACGAAGATACATCCTCAGCATCCTCCCCGGGTGTGTCCCCTCCTGCCTCCACACTTCTGTGTCTGCCTGATTCTATATGGCAAATAAACCAACAGCCAGCTAAACACAATATAAGAACAGCCAGACAACTGAAACAATCCCACCTTAGAATTCTTCTTCCTAAAAAGTTTCCTAAAAGTGTCTCAACCACTACTATTCCAATTCTCATAAAAAGGTACCAGATCCCTTTGAGGTACTGCATTTATGGTTAAGCACTATTGGTTATCAAACAAGTATAGAAGAAGCGCTAGAAGTTTTAGAAGGTGTGCTAGAAGCTGTGCTAAGGCACATGGAGGACAAGTAGCTGTTTTGGGACAGCCAGCATTGAATGTCATGGCTGCTAAATGCCAATATTCTCCTCAAGTTGCAGTTCTCTGAAAAGATGACTTAGACATCCACCATCCTCTACAGGCTCTCGAGCCCATTAAGTCCTTTTAAGAAGTACTATTTGCTTTCCATCCTTTAATCAGTCTTAATCCTGTAACCTTCCTCTTGGCTGTCTTCTGCCCTGAATTTCCAGAACAAGAATAAACATTCATGCCAAACTGATATAAAACTCTGTTCCATTAGATTTTCTATTATAATCTACCTATTAGATTAAGATAATCAAGTGGCCTAAATTTAGTATTACATGGTTTTTATGATTTACCCACTACTATCTTACAGGTTTTCCAAAGCTCCTTTTTCAAAAAAAGTACTGATTTCTGTACAGTAAATAGGGTTTGTCTAACAGAATATATAAAATAGGTAAGTTACTAGAAATCTGATCAGGGTGGTGGATCTTTTCCTTGTAGCCAAACTTCTGAAGTAAATAGATAATTGTGTGCATATATACAAAGAAGCAGAGGGGGCCAAGCAGTCCCCTCCTTACCCCTATAGATGAGCTTCAATGTGCAGTTTCAGATGAGAGAAAAAAAATAGAAATCCTCACTGATCTATTAACTACTGGATAGCCAGTTTCCTCCTACTACTACAAGCATGTGACTAAATATGTAAAACTTCATATTCTGCCTCAGGAAACATATTATAATGCATGAGAACTACTAATTAACAAAGTTCTGCAGCTCTAGCCATCTGTATAGAAATATAAACATTTCAGTGACTCCCAGCTTAAGCCCTACTATTCAGTGGTACAAAGGTACTATATATAGACATTGACACAGATAACACAACAAACCTGTTTGCTTTTTTTTCCCTGTATGCTTGTATAGAAAATAAACCCATGTTAATTACTGGTAATTACTCTCCAATTCAAGTGCACATTAGCCATTCCATTAATCTCCTAAGTGACTGAAAAAATAAAGTCAAACACTTGAGATCTGGAAGGTATGGAGAACTTATCTTCCAGTCCCATTTCAGATGAAATGGTCAATTACCACCTCTGGGACAACACTGAAGAGGAACTAACAATGCTAACAAGAACCAGTATGCATAAAAAAACCTACTTAATGGAAACAGGAAGCCAGAGACAGAGTTTGGACATGAATCAGGAAGGGAGAACAGTAAAAACTCATTGTTCAAATTTTTTTGTGACCTGGCTTTTTCTTTGTTCATGCTTCCCTGCAAAATAACATGATAAAAGAAAGCTATTGATGCTGTAGCTGACACTGAGGCGCACACAGGTCAGCGTTAAAAGCCCATCTGTGGAGCAGTTACTGCCAGTACCAGAATGCCAGAGCAGACCAGTGGACATCTGTGTTAGGTCCTACCAAATCAACCAACACCAAAGTCTGTCCCAGCCCCAGTTATTTTGGGCTGCAATATATACCTCTGTACAAAAGAAAAATAATTTATTTCACTGAGAGGAAAATACAGAACACTTTGATTTAAAATTACTTCTTCAGAAACCTGTCTTTAAGATGAATTCTTAAGTATACAAGACAGCTAAAATCACTGACCACAACCCTTCCAATACATGGAGAACAAATACTCAGTATCATAACTAAATATTGTCTCAATTGTAAAACAAATGCAATAGAAGAAATTGTGGGGTTTTCTTTCCCAGAAGTAGGTTTGTATTTAGTGCTCCAGGCCAGAAAGAAATACAGCTCAAAGTTCAACTCCAAAATAATTACAGCAGCTCAAGTTGTTGCTATCATGTTAGGCCTCTTCCTGCCAGTGCAAAAGTCTCTAGTCCCAGAACATCAGCACTTTTGCTTACGAGATCCTTCTCTTGCTAGTCTATCAGCTTCTTCATTTCCTTGGAAGCCAGCATGACCAGGAATATGCATCTGTCAGGACAAAATATAGGAGTGTTAGATGTGGAAGAAACCAGGAAGAAAGCAGATATGTCAAATTTGCTCAAGCAGTGCTCTGTCACTGATAGTACAGGAGCACCTCCTCAGAGGACCTCACCTACTATTTAGCCCTTAGGTTTTCTTCACAGGGATTTTCACTGTCTCCCTCTAAGGAAACTCTTGCCAAACTGTGAAAATCGTCTTTATGGGAATTAGTGAAAAGCATAAGGACCAGCTAACTTATCCTTTAAGAAATGCAGACAACAGCTCCAATTCAAAATTCCCACCTTCCTGCATTCAGTGCTTAAATGGAGTTAATCCTTCCCCAAAAGCTGAAGACCTCTATTCCACTAAAATCCTCAGTAGTTACAGCACTCACTTAGGATACATACATAGGATATTAAAAGATCCTCTAAATTTTCAGATATCCTAATTGTCCATCGATCAATCAAGAACTGAAAAAAACTTTATACTCTAAGCTCATCCTTGCCACAAGTAAGGGTGGAGTAGGAAGGTGAGGAAGAAAATCAAGCTTGTTATTTGACAAGATCTGAGAGGGGACAAACATGAAGTGCGTGTGAAGTGACATACAATTCACATGGCAAGGTTTTGGTATCACGTGGGGGTCCATAGATGTGGACTTTCTGAAAAGACACCAGCAGTGCACCCTACATGAGAGAGAGCCAGATCCAGACAGCTCCAAAAGGGACCTACAGTTTGACACAGCTAAGCCCAAGTAAGTAAGCCCACCAAGTAACTTACCCCCTAAGTAAGCCCACCAGCAAAACTGATGGCTCTTCTGTGGTAACATGTTTAAGAAAGGGTAAAAATGCTACACAATGACCAGAGAAATAAGTGAGAATATGTGAGAGGAACAGCTCTGCAGACACCAAGGTCAGTGCTGAAGGAGGAAGTCCTCCAGGCACCTGAGCAGAGAATCCCCTGCAGTCTGTGGTGCAGAACACTGTCAGTTAGCCTGTCCCCCTTACAGCCCAGGGAGGGCCACATTGGAACAGATTCGCCTGCAGCCCATGGTGGACTCTGTATGCATACACTCCTGAAATAAAATTCTTCACACCTTTTTTAAGAGATTCAGGTTTAAGAACTGTGCATAAAGGATTATCTTTTAATTATCTAAAATATTCTAAGTAACAGTTGAACTTAGTTGATCTTAAAATTTTTACACTTTCTCCTCAATAGAAAACAGGAATCACTATAGAAAATCCAGTCAGCCTGTAAATTGCAGTCATCAGCTCTGTAACACAGAACAACATGAATACCTGCAATAGATTCCCATCAAAAAATTGCACATTAAATATCTACATGATCCTGTTTTCTACAGAGTGCAGACAGAAGCTGAGTAAACATGCCATTAACAGCTGCAAAGTCAATTGTACACATTTTCCCAAAACAGCAGTCTTATACTATTATTGAGCTAAAATTTAAGAGGTGAAGGAATATATTCCCTAACGTGTTAAGTACTTATATTAGAGGTTACAGAAAAAACACATCTTACCAGAAATACCTGTAAAGAAGTTGGTTTACTTCTTTACCAGAGAGCAAAGCAATTTTAAAATTGTTCTTTTAAAGACCTTCTTATACCAATTTTTCTTAGAAGAAACACAGTTAAGGCACAGAAAAGTAGAGTTAGCTTATTTGGGGTTACACACACTCAGTTTTCTCAGTTTAAAGACACTCATGTGATTGAGTTACTCCAACAAACCAGCATCCTAAAGAGTTTTGAAAAGCAAATACAGAAACTCAGCTATGACACAAAACCAGTTAAATTCTAAGGTTAGATTTCCAGGAACAGAAATTGCATCTACTAACAGCACTAATAAACTAAAAGTAACTACTGCAGACATTTTCTAAGCAGTAATATGAAACAGAAAACATACAAATACTCATTTAAATAAATGAAATACTGGTTCCAAGAATCTAGGTTATGTTTCTAATTTGCCTTAAACACAACAAGCGGCTTCTCTGTATTTGCAGTTTTGCTTGAGGATGTACAATATTATGCTCTACAAAAGTCTTACTTATGATCGCACTTTTAAGTTTCTACCAGAAACATGTTAAAGATGTCATTAAAAATAAGGAACTTACCCACTGAATTTCTATGTCTTTTGCTAGATTATCAAGTCTTTCAAAATCTTCTTTATTTATTACACTTCCTCCTGAACTTGTTCTCCAACCATTTGTTTTCCAGTTGTCAACCCAGCTCGTAATACCTGTGCAAAGTAGAGTATCACCATGAGAGTGCTATTAAAGAAGCCAGCAAGGATCAAGATGGAGCCAACAGCCTTTTAATAAGACATTCATTACCTCTGTACAAAGTCTCAGGTAAAAACACCAAAAACAAAAGAAAATTATTGTTTGGTTCTCTACTGCTGTCTTTCAGGATTGTATTTTTTCATAATTACCCAGCCATGCTTTTGCAAACAGATGTTTAATTTAAAGACTATAGTCTAACATATGCATTGTACACAAATTCTCATTAACTTCAATAAACTGAAGCTAAGGATTTGCTTGAGGATACAGTAAACAAAGCCTACTATTTGCCAGAGAATTTTCTATATTACTCCTTAAGTAAGGATCTTTTTTTTTTTAATATCTTTGCTGGTGTGGACAATGTAAGACATCCTTACTGCTTTCATGACCTGAACCAAATAGGAAATCTCCAATCTTGCACACAAAACCTTCTAAAAACCAAATTCTATTCATTTGTATTTAACTATAAGACTCCTGCTCTGGAATTTTTAAATAGTAACTCCTAGACACATCTACAAAATAACTTTGGTTTAACAAGAATGGAACCTGCACCTCAGTGACGCAAAATGAAACTGCAAGCAAAACCACAGAGACTAAGACAAAAACAAAAACAGCAACATAGAATTTTCAACCTTAAGTTGCACTAAGTTTTTGTTTAATGTGATTTCAAAAAAACCCCACCAAATCAAATCTCCAAAGTGATCTGGAAACAACAAAAACATGTACTGTCTTTGTAAAATGTAGGAAAAAACCCAGAAAAAAATACTTATGCAGTTCCAGATTATCAAAGGAACAAAATCTGAAAATCTTGAGGAAAGAGGAAGAAGTTTTTTTCAGAAATTAAGTCCTATTGGCTGCTTCATATGGTATTTATAGAGAATAAAATTAAGTTTTCCAGGTCTTTGAATACATACTCTGAGCACATATCTGGCTAGTCTTCCAGTGTAGGCTAAAAGCCTGGAAGCAAGAGAACTTGAATGCATTTCACAGGTGTGTGTGCTAAAGACAGCCTCTCCAATACAAGCAAAACAACAAAAACCCTACAGGTTACCACACCAACTTCCATGTAGTTTCCCGAGTACAGCCTTAACAGCCTATACATGAAAGGCCTTTTTTCTAAGTTTTGTGTCACACTGAACACGTCAAGACACAAAACCTGTTATTTCTGTCAGCATTTACTCTAACAGACACTTTGACTCTACTTCTATTTCACGCAGTTAGCAGGCAATGTCTGATACTCCAAAGTTTTCACCCAAGCAGTCATGAGTGATAAGTTATGCACGGTCTTCCTTACATTCCTCTTTCCAGGACTCAGAATGTTCTGTGAGTCTTAATGTAATGAAAAAGCATGCAGTGTCTTTAAGGATCAGGAAAATTACAATTGTTAACTTACCATTAATTGTAAATTTGCTATCAGTGTAGATTATTAACTTCTTGATGTTTTGACTCTTGGCTTGCTCTATTGCTTTGCAGGCTGCCTTAAGAACATTTCAAAACAACCACAGTTCAGAAAGGATTTTGACCACATGGAATTAAAATACCAACAAAGTACCTGATGCTAACACAGAACTACAGACTATTACTGTAACCTCTCCACCAATGGTTATCAACATGTTTTAGAGTAGAGGATCCCAAAATTGTGTATTGCAGATAATAACTTTATGATTCAGGCAGAAAGACAGGGACTTAAGTTTCAATGGCAAACAAAACCTCATAACATTCTGATATTGAACTCTCTGCTGAAAAAGTAGCTCTCTGACCTGCTTTCTAACTATCAAAACCTCTAACAGCACCAAGGCATTTTTTCCAAAACTCTGAGGAGGAAGAATTCGTATCTGCTCCAACAGTCTGGAAGCCTTAATAGGTTTGGTTTGGTTTTGGTTTCTTTGTGCTCTGAAATATAACAAGGAGAAGTGGTTGGGTGTGGATGTAGAACTGAAAAGCTCTTTAGTGACAAGTTTGACCACTGGCACACCAACACCACCTCCAAAATGAACCTTGTAGTTTCAGTTCAGCTCATCTCCAAACATGGAGTGTGGGATAGCTGCAATATCATAATTAAGAGGAGACAAGACTAAATCAGCTGTTGCCAACAGAAGTTAGTTAGGAGCCTAGAATTGTTTTTTATATTTATCTAAGGGTTATAATACTCTGGTCCTGCATCATAAGAAGCTAACTCTCCTCTTAACCAATACTCAGCAGCCCTCACTCTAAGGTCAGAAACATACACATTAAAAATGCAAGAAAATCTACACAGATTTGAAAGCCAGAGTTTCCTAATGTAGGGCTTTTTAAATACCTGTGTTTGGTGACATCTGGGAATTCTCAAGGTGAATTACCTAGTTCAAAGCCAGTAAAGTCTAATAAAACTTTGTTTGAAGTCATAACTCTGAATATTTTGCCTACTTCCCTTAGAGCTCCATACTGGTTTCTGGAAACCAGAGTTGAAATAGGCATGAAAGTGCAGCTGCAGTCTAACATGGAGATGCATTTCAGGACATTTGCTACTTACATGGATTTCTGCTCTTTGATTAGTCTGCCGTCCAGGAAGTCTTTCACTGGTATTTCTGTATGCAAAGAACAAATAATAGATTAGTCATCCCAAGTATTGAGAATAGTGTATAATGGCTACACGTTAAAAGAAATAAAGACAAGAGTGGGGGTTTTTTTATAAAAAAGGATGAATGGATATTCTAGCTTTAGCTTTCCCCTGCATAGAGCAACCTACACATCTGGACCTGACATCAATGTGACATTACATTTATCATATTCTGTGCACACACACTTCTATTTTAATTCTATTTTGCCACATTACTTGAATACTAGCTTCAGCCCCCTAAAACATTATTACCAGTTGATTTTTCCCAGAGAGGCTGCTTTCTTTGTTCTTCTCAGTATCTCCTGACTCAGTCTCCTAACACTGTCATTATAAGTCTCAAGAACAGAGCTTCATATTAAAAGAAGGCTGGTATTGTAAATCACAAAAAAAACAAACAGAACATATTAATGAAAAAAAAAAAACAACCAACATTGAGCTACTTACAAAGGGTGGCCTGGTCCCCAGTAGACACCTATTCCAGCACGTGCCCTGTTACGTCCATTACCAGTGCAACAACCATCTGTATAAACAACTGCAAAGTCACCTACAAAAAAATTACCAAAATCAAAGTTGAAGCACTTCTCCAAAAACACTGACTATTTAAGATAGAATAAATGTTTGCCAGTATATTCATCCCCAAAACTTCCCTCCCCAGAGCCCTTCCAAATGGTAACTGCAGAAGCCATGTGAATTAGCAGCACAGAACACCACAGGTCCTACTGCAGCTAGACACCCTCACTGCTACCAAACCAGTCAGCCTCAAGAACTTCTTCCCCAAGTCCCATACTTCTCACTACAGTTCATATCTTCCTCAAAACTTCCCAGCTAGATCCAAACATTTAAATATAGTCTGTAGCCCAGACACTCCAAAAAAAATCACAGCTTTAACAACATGATTAAACTATCTATTCATATCAGTTAAGACTGATCAAAATCACACTGAAAGACAATGTAAACAAATAGATCATGGTTCATACTTTCATTTCAAAAAGACGTAACGGACCTGATGCTCCCATAAACAAACCTCCCTAAAAGCTTTCTAGTAGTTACACTTGTTGCTTGTCAGAAAATAAACAAATGGAAGTAATTAAAGGAATGATTAAAGACCTCACCCATATATGAAAACTTATCTTCTTTGACTGTTAGTGTTGGGCACACTGAGTGTACTTCATCATGTTTTACACGCTTTGCAATCTGCTGTTCATGTGTAGACTGTTCATATGGCCTTTTACATGTACCGCAACAAACGGTATTTAATTCTGGTTCCTCTCTCTGGCTACTTTCTTGTGTTACAGCTGGAAGTCCAAATGTTTCTTAAAAAAAAAAAAAAAGGAAGTTCAGCAAAATCAAATTTTATTTGAAGACATATATTTGAAGACATGCTTCTAAAGACAGCAGTTGTAGGCAGCTATTAACGTTAGTCCGTTATGCAGCACCACCCAAAAATTATTATCGAGAAAAAAAAAAAATACACCACTCATTCTTCATTCTAAATAAAACGGAAAACGAAACAGACATACAAGGTCCCTCACAGCTTAACACGGACATGGAACAAGTAACGCTCTCCAAACACCCACAGAAGCACTTTCACTGCACTGGCACAACCATCGCCCTGCCCGGAGGCCATCGCCACGGCGCTGCGCCAGCGGCAAGGAACGAGCAGGGGCTGGTGCCCGCGTTTCGGCAGCAGCCGCAGCTCTGGCACAGCCCCCGTGCGTGCCCCGAACCCCGGCGAGATGCTCGCCCGCCCTCCTTCTCCTTCTCCCTCCCTACCTGCGGGCTCGGATTGTTGCGGCCCCGGGAGGCCGGCGCGCACGAAGGTCCAGGCGTCCTTCTCGCTGGCGAATTTCTTGAAACTAGCGGAGGGGAACTTGTTCACTTGCTCCTGGCACTCCGCCCTGCAACAGAGCGGGCAGCGGTGAGGCCGGACCGGACGGGCTCCCCGCTCCACCACATCCCTTACTCACCAGGTGCGGAAAACGCCAGTCCGCCGGCCCTTGCGCACCGCGTAGAACATGGAGCCGCTCCTGGGGACGAAACAGGAGTGGCTGAGCACGGCCACAAGCCAGCGCAGCATCGCGCGTCCCCGCCGCCATCAGCGCCCCCACCCCTCACCCACCCCGGCACCGCCGCGCCTGCGCGGCCGCCGCGCTCACGGCAGCGCCGAGGCCTCCTACGGGCCGCCAGAGAGGCCAAACTACCAGAAAATCCCACCGCGCCGGGTTTTGTGTGGCTTGGCTTTTTTAGTTGGTTGGTTTTGTTCCCTCCCCCCACTAATAATAGTATTTTAAAAACCTAAATCAGCTGTTGTTTGCGGCGTGGGGGATGGGGTGTGTGAGGTCGCAGCACAAACCAGGTCGTTCTGGAAGCCCCATTTGCTGAAAGGCAAAGGAGACCTCTCAGGTGCGTTGGCGTGTTTAGCACGTCCAAGAGGCTGGAGCTGAACAAGGTCGGTAATTGTTTCTCATCGTGCTGTCCAGGCGCCAGGTGCATGTGTTCCAGGTGAGCCCCGTGTAGAGGTGGTCTCTGGAGTGAGGAGAAACACCTTCAGGAAATCGCAGAGTCCTTAGGGTTGGGAGGAACCTGTGGAGACAATCTGCCATGGCAGGGTCAGCTGGTGCAGGTGATACAGGGGCATGTCCTGGTGGGTTTTGAATGTCTCTAGAGAGGGAAACTCCACGACCTCCCCAGGCAGCTGCCACTCTCAGTGTAAAAAAAGTTCTTCCTCATGTTGAGGTGAAACTTTTCATGTTTTAGTTTATGGCCACTGCTTCTTGTCCTGTTGCTGAGCATCACCAAAAAGAGTCTGGCACCATCCTCTTAGCATCTGGACTGTCATGTACTGGGAGACCAAAGCTGGGAGCTGTGTGTATGCCAAATTCAGTACCTCAGCTTCTGACAAGATCAAAGTAGCAATGATGTGGCCACCTCCAGAAACAGTCTGAGGTATCCAAGGTGCTATTGTACTTCCCTCATAGCTCTAATACAGATCCCTGTGACAAAGGTGACCACATACTGCCAGAGCTGCAGTGTTGTGTTCAGATTTACAAGGGTCGCCCAGTAAAATGCCAAGAATGCGAAACACTGGGGTTAATTTTGCCTTCTGTTGCAAAACCAACAAATGGGCTCAACATTATTCATAATTACTATACATATTTGTTGGATAATACTGTTGGAGTCTGAGAAACAGATTGTGTGCCCTTGTTTTTAATACCTAGTTCTAGAATTCAAAAAAACACTGAATTTCATATAATATGAAATTCATGTGCATGTTTTCATGGTGATACATGAAAACAAATGTTAGAGTTAAGTAGAAAAGATTGAAAATGTAAATGTGTGAATTAGAAAGTTTTTTAAATCACTGGGTGAAAAAGTAGTTTAGAGAACAAGAGACAAGATGGAGGATTTAGGGTGTTGTCTCTTGTCCTTCTTCTTTCTTCTTCATGTTCTTCTCCTAGGGGTTTTTGGGTGGTAGTAGGTGATTGGGTAGAAAATGCCGCAGTGCAGCACACAGGCTGTCTCTTATACACATCTAGATGTGTGCCGCAGTGCAGCACACAGGTGTTGGGTCATTGGGTCACTAAGAAAAATAGCTTGGTTGGCATCTGTTAATTGGGTAAATGGACATATAAAAGACCTTGAAGAAGATCTTTGTTAGCCATTTTACCCCTTTTCTATCATAGTGCACATAGCTCCTTGTACCTTGTAATGCTGATAAGAAAAAATAAACAACTGAGACCAAACAAGAGAAAACAAGCCTCCCTCTCATTAATCTTCATTTCAAAGGGAAAAAGAACCCAATCCAAAAGTCCTTTAATGAGACAAATACTTCCCTTAAAAAAAAACCCAAACAGCTCATATTTGATGTGGTGGGCCTTGGTGGAATAGAGAAACAACTTGGTCAGGGTTGTATTAAATATATAATTACTGCATTTTCCTTGCTTCTTCCAACATATTCATGAGACTTCGTATACTCTTAGCACCCTATTGCTGTTGGGATACTTTTGTTACACATCTGACTAACTTATTCTTTCCGCTTGTTCATTGTGCCCATTCTGAGATTGCATGGCACAAGAACCTTCTTAGTTACGTTACTTTGTAATGACATAACTTATTTTGAAGATCACAGGCCCACAGTGATTCTTAAACATTATTGGGACCAAGCATCAAGATCTTGACACTCTACATCCTTCTTCTAACATAAATTCAGTGTCCCAAAGGAAACATCTCTCTACACATTTTTTCTCATTGCTGTTATGCAGCATCTTGGTCAGTTCAGTAGCAATCAAAGCATGGAGATGGGAAGCTGCAGATAGTCTCATTGCATCTTTATTCATTAATGCTCTGAACAGTCATGTTTTGATCCATCCACATGTCACCTGTTCTTTCTCCCTCTCATGAATGGCTTCTCAGTACAAACTGAGTGCATACTGATGATTCCTTGTTATCTTTTTTTTTTGTACTCTGCAAGTAGGTCCTGATCACTGTTGTTTAGCCAATCCAAATATCTATAAATACTAATCCTGGTCATCAGTAGGAGCTGAGCAATTTTTCCCATTCATTGAATTAATGCTAGAAAAGAAGAGTGACTTGGGAGAAAAATGGGCACCAAACAATCTGATTTTCTGGCTATGATAAATTTAGTGAAAAAAACCACAAATGTTAGACGACATGATGAGCTGCCTTTTGCAGATGCTAAGGTTGTTTAGTCTGGGATGTTGGTGTCTTTGTGAGTTTTTTGTTTACAAGAGCTTATTACTCCACTATTGCATTTTGTAAAGTAACAGACTACACATGGCATTACATGGTAATAACAAATGTGTTTGTACAAGCTTAAACTGGCTGCTCTTAGGGTAATCCAGAGAATCTAAACACAGAACCAATGCTCTGAACCTCATTTCTGGACCTAACATCCCTGGACAGTATGTGCAGAGTTGCACACCTGCCTCCAAGTGGGACTTTCCCTTGAGCAAGAAATCCAAATCAGCCAACAGGGAAGCGTCAAGTGTTTTTTGTCGAGGCAAGGTTTTAGCTCCACTTCAGATACATATACACCCAGGCGCTTTTACTTCAATCAACAAGCATGTCACTTTTGAAATTAAAAGTACAACTTATTCTATTTATCAGTGTGCAAGTGTTATTAGAGTCTTCTTTGTTAGATAATAACACAATATATAATAATGAGTGCTTCCACTGATGGCAGATTATGTTGAGCCCAGAACTCTCATCTTGAATAAGTACCTGAACACAGCTGAAGACTCATGCATTATTTCTAGTCTAGTGACAGTCTGGTAACTGTGATCACTGTGAGACTGTTTCAGCGGAAGCAACTGAGAGGTCACGTTTACAGAGGCAAACAAAAACCAAAGCCAGGCTGCCCTGTGCTGGCAGGCTATCGCCCACACTCCCGGGTTGCCAGCACGCTCCCTGGCATGGTTTTGGCCGTGGCTCTCCAGCACAATGCCTCCCTGCAGGCCAGGGGTCACTGTGCCAGCAGTGCTCCCGTCACTTCCACCTTGAAAGGACTGAACGTCAGGGTGAACTCCCACACCGCTAAATTAACGTGGAGGGCAGGGAAAAACACCATCCGCTGTCCCACTGTTGTTCGGGCGGTGGCTGCTGCCGTCCTGCACAGCCCTGGAAGGAGGGAGGGACAGAGAGGGAGCTCCGCGGCGCAGGCAGAGCAAAGGGAGCGCAACGCGGTGCCCAGGCCGAGATTCTGTTCTGGTGGCTCTTCACATCAGAGCCATTTCGGCACCAGAGGCCAAGAGTTCCGCCTGTGAGAGGTGCGGCGGGGGCGGCCCACGGCGAAGACTCTGCGTAACAGCGAGGGACAGAGCAGAGCAGCCTTCCCATCCCTCTTCTTCGCTCCCTGCTGCAGGAAGCGCTGAAGGCTTAGGCGGGACGGGAGTGCAACTCCCACCGCCCGCCGCGCTGCCACTCCGCGGCACTGCGCATGTGCCAGCCCGCGCCAGGACTGTGAATGTCCGCTCGAGCTTCGCTGCAGTGCCTCGGTCTCGTGTTCGCAGCGCCCGCGCTTGCCCTTCTTCCTGCTCTGGCTTCACTCGGGGTGGGCGGGGCCAGCGCCTTCCCGGGCCGCGATCTGTGCTGCTCTCGCGAGAGCTCCCCCTTTTCCCGGCCGGCGCGGAGCGAGGTGGGTGTCCGGGCCGGTGCCGCCGTTTCCCCGCCGGGGCCGCCGCGATACGGGACCGGGCGTGGAGCGGGGCCCCCCGCGGCACCGTGGCGTGGGGATGCGCCCGATTACCGCCCGCCCGGGGCCCGATGGCCGCCGGGGCGCCCGGAGCCGGAGCTGGCCAGCTGGCGGGCTTTCCCTCCTCTCGGCGGGCGGCGTCCCGCGGGAGGAGGGGGCCGAGGCCGGGAGAGCAGGGCCCAGGAGTGCCGCTCGCCTCTCGGGCCACTCCTGGGGCTCTGTGACTGGTGGTGCCGCTTCCCTGGGCTCCCGGGGCCTTGCAGCGGGCCCCGAGGTGGGCAGGCCCAGCACTCCCTGGGACACTTTTCCTGTGGCCTGGTAGACAGCCCTGGTACGACGTGCTGGGGCTGGTCCGGCCCGTGGGGCGTTCTCTGGCTTAGTTCTGGAGCGTGTGCCTGCGCAGCCAGATTGAAGAGTCTTGGCTGTGTTTGGAACAGGTGACACGTGCTTGGTGTCAGCCGAAGTGTTCTTTTGCGTTGCAGAAAGGCCATGTTCAGCTCTAGCGCCAAGATTGTGAAGCCTAATGGCGAGAAGCCAGACGAGTTCGAGTCTGGTATATCCCAGGTATGTGTCTTTTCCTTGTGCTCTTCGGTAGCTCACTTCCAGGTTATTGAGACTGTTGTCCAAACCGTAAACTTTGAGGTTGGTCCTGTCAACGTGTATAATTTCCTAGTTTTACTTAGGAACTGAGTCATTTAGCTTTTGTTTCCATCAGTTAAACTTGTTGGATGTTGGTGTATCTTACAGGAAGCTAAGTCTTTGATATTGACTCTGATTAAAAGTCTATATCTGCATCTTTGGCACTGTGGACATGGTTTGGTCTCAAGTGTTCTCATGAACTGAAGTGTATGTAATGGATTATTCCACAACTTCACTTTTGTAGGCTCTGCTGGAGTTGGAAATGAACTCCGACTTAAAAGCTCAGCTGCGGGAGTTGAACATCACAGCAGCTAAGGTAGGCTGGACCTTCTCCACTAAGAACTGGGTGGTGACTTGTTCTGTGCATGTTTAATTTTTGTGGATGTTAATGTACTAGATGAATGGTATCTTAAGCCCTTATGGCCTGTGATGGTTTTGTTATGTGCTGTTGTGGGTTCTGGTATTTGCTGCTTGCAAGTAGGATTCCCTA